>NC_067482.1:24142145-24442145 GCF_947179515.1 Apodemus sylvaticus
TTGACTATCATTGTGATATCAGGCATGGTAGATGCATGACTTCACTCCCAGCACTTGGGGTGCAGAGGAAGGAGAATTTCTGAGTTTATACCAGTCTGGTCTACAAATGTATTCTTGAAATGTATCCTAGAACTTTTGTCCTGAAAAAATATGAATATGTATAAATATATAAACTAATATGTAATATATAAATATAAATGTTTCACACATATAAAATATGTAAGTATATTTTATATAAATATGAAGCATAAAACATGGCTATAAATATGTGTGGTATGTGTATGAGTGTGTGCGCACATGTGTTTAAAACACATCACTGGAAAAAAAACCCCAGCTTTAGTTTTAACCACAAGTTGGAATACATGGATGAATTACAAGTCACACAGTCTCAGTTCCCGTCTGTTTTTACTGACTCTGGTAGGATAAAAGTATTTTCAGTAGAGAAAAGGAATGTTGTTGTAATAGAATCCCAGGGACTCCCAGGTACTCAGCATAGTGTTTCTTCCCTCATTCTTTACCCAGTAATTATTAACACAATGAGCGTTTATTAATCAGATCATGCTTTCCTGAAGTATTTGGGTCAGAAAAAAAAAGAGAAGAATCACTGTTTAAGAATATAATCTGCTAACCTTAGCATTTTCAGTATTGTTTGAAGAATTACTTTTAGGTGCTAAGAACTTGTTTTAGTTATATGTTCCTACTATTTTATAATGTAATTTGTTATTATGCATATATATATATGATGTAGTTTGGGAGGTTATAGATCTTCCTTCCTCACCCTTTTAAGACAGAGTCTCATTTTGCAACTTGATTGTTTGATTGTCTTGGAACTCACTTTGTAAGACAGGGTGGCCTTGAACTCCAGAAGATCTGCCTGCCTGTGCTGAGATCAAGGGTATACACCACCACACCTAGCTGAGGTTGTGATTCTTGATTGACAACTGGCTTAGGAACACCTAGATTAATAAAGAACATTCCTAGATACTGTCTGTAAGGAAATTTACAGGGAAGTTTAACTAAGACCAGAAGACTCCCTCTGAAAGTCTTGCACACCAGGGACCCAGGATGGAATAAAGGGGGGATTTGCTGTGGCATGTCTATCTGCCGCCATATCCCCTCTGTTATAATGAATTGACACTTCTGAAACCATGAGCAAAATAAAACCCTTCCAGGCTAAGCTGTTTCCTCAGGTGTGTGGTCACACTGCTGAAAAGTCTAACCCAGAGGCCAAATAGATACAGAATCAGTTCAACCACTAGCTATTGTTAGCTTAGACAGAAACCAGGGACTCAGAATAATAGATACTTTGGGGAAATAGTAATAGTTACATTGTATGAGTCAAATTTTTAGAAAATATATTTTTACCACTGCAAACTCAATATATAAAATATTCAAGTCTTTTTTTTTTCTTTTAAGATAATTTAGTTGGCCCTGCTGGAGGAAGCAGTTGATTGATGCTTCACGGTCATTTCCCGTGTTCCCAGTGTGCTGCTCTTTACTGCAGAAGCTGAAAGGGTTGAGAAAAAAGCAAAACAAACAAACCAAAAACCAAAAACCAAACCAAAAAAAAAAAAAGAAAAGAAAAGAAAAAAAAAAAAAGAAAAACCACTCTGCATTTTTCCAATATCTTTCCAAGTATGACTGGGAAGAACCAATATGATTGGCAAGGCAGAAGAGAAGCAGAATCATTTCTTGCTGCTGCCTTTGGTTTTTCCTACCAAAAAAAAAAAAAAAAAAAAAAAAAGGCAGGAATGATCCATCCATAAGCGTCTGATTTTTCCATGGTAACGCGACGGGAGGCTACTGTGTCCGCTCACTCGCTTCATGGACATCCACAACTTAGCCAGGGGACATCGGTGGTGCTGGAATTTATCATATTAGGTGTGAGGTGGTCTGAACTCCGAAGCAGTGAACAGTCTTGGTGTTGCCTAGTATTCACAGAGGCTTCTGCGAGGTGGCCGTTTTGTAACGGTGGGGACTTCCTGATTGCATTTCCTTTATGTTCTTAGAGACCTACATTATCAGGTTCCTACTTTTTCAATTTGCGTCATGACTGCTTTAATGCAGCTTTAATTCTATAGTTTCTTTAACCCTGGTCCCCCAAATTTGGCCCCAGATTCATGGTTTCATCAATCCTTCCAAGACTGTCTAGGCTGTTAAATGGCAGATGGCGCGTGGCTTTTAATCCTACGACTGGTGACAGTTCCTTGGTCTTTTAAATTGATCCTAGAATAATGCAGTCCCTCTTTGGCTATAGGATTATTGAAATTTTATTCTAACATCAGAAGTGTCCCATAATGAGATTCCATTTTGCTCTTCTCAATGTATTTTTCAATATAATAATTTCCCCCCTATTCCAGCTAAGGGCCATTTCTGCCCCATAACTTTGCTGGCAGTTTTTCTTTGTATTTTCTTTCTTTTACACACTCTTATTTTTCTGTACTACCTATGGGGTGAAGTTTGGCATTTTAACATTTACGGTTTTCTAGGGTCATCTTGAATGAACAAATATTTACAGATGATCCAAATTTAGGACATAGTGTGTGTTTTCCCCTGCAACACCATCAGGGAAATCTGGAAGTCATTTATGTGCAAGGCACATATAACCACACACACACAGTGGTTGTTGCCTTCACAGAATTCAAAATTAAGCACTGTGAACTGCCATTCCTTTAAGTTAGGTAGGTAAAGCGCCCCAGCAGGTGGGTTTTGATGATGTGTGGGTGGGGGCGGGGCGGGGTGGGGGCGGGGGCGTGGTGGAGTAGGGTTTCAGGTCCCAGCACACTTTCTCCTTTATGCCTTTCTGGGCTGTGAACTTGATGGGGGTTTTAGGAAGCCGGATGCGTTCGGCCTGGAGGGCTTCGCTCTCCTCTCCTCATTCTCTGGGGGATGTTAGCATTTTGATGACAAAAGGCCACTAGATGTCCTGTTTAATCATCCTCGCTATTTCTTCTGATGCCACCTTTCTGAAAGTTTTACTTGGACTTTCAAGAGCTTCATACTCTGCGGGGGTCGGGACAGAATGTTTTCAACTGTATACAGGTCTTCAGGTTAGGCTGCATGAGCATAATGCGGAGGAAGGTGGAGGGAGTCAGCTTGCAAGTCATCCTGGATGGCGTCACCAGCCAGAGAGAGAGAGTTTACACCCTCTCTATTAGGGCTGTTCTCTGTATCTTGAGCAGCTGGGATACTCAGACCCCCACTACCACCTTCGATTATTCTCCTGGAGTTCACAGATTGCTTATGCTTGTTATTTACAAAGGCATCAAAGCCAAAATCCATGTTTACTCTGGACGTTTTGATGTGACTCTCCGGTGTCGATTCACTCTCAACTGCTTCTTCAGCAAGCGGTTGTCTGCATGTTGAGCGATACAGCATAATACCCTTACGTTTTTTTGGTTGTTGTTTTATCTCAGGTCTTGTTCAAAATTCCCACAAAGTGCAATCGAGGACAACAGTCTCCACAATCATTTTCAACACAGGAGAAAGCCTCTGTTTCAGCTGCCAGGACCATCTGACTCCTCTTTGAGATCTAGTTGTAGCTGTTGTACAATTTACAGGTTGCCTGGATTTTGTAGCTTCCCGTTGGAGAATAGGATTAATAAGTAATTAAGTTTGCAGCACCTCTGCTGCCCTCTGGCGGATCTGACTGGCAAGCCCGGCAAGCTTCGCTGCAGTCTCGAGCACTTTTAGCTCCTATGAAACCCCACCACTCTAAAATAATCTATTGTCTGTATGTATGGAAGGACATCACGTGCGTGCTTGTTGCCATAGGGCGTCAGAGGCCCTGGAACTGGTGCGATACAAGGTTGTGAGTTGCTTTGTGTGTGCTGGGAGCCCAACTTTGTTCCTTTAATAGTGCAGCAAGCACTCTTGACCACCGAGACATCGCCCCACGCTCCAGTCTTTATTTATTCATTTATGTATTTATTTATTCCGTCTCCTTAGGAAATAGATCAGGGACAGGTTGCGACCACGGGACCCTAGGGTGACCTGTTTAGTTACCTAGGGTCACGTGGACAGGACAAACTACATATCGGTATATTTTTCTTGTTTTCCAATCGGAGTCATTACCTTCATTTTTGCATAAGACAAAGCACAGCCACTTTCTCTTTAAAAAATTCTATGTTCGTTCTACTGATATGCAGATATAATTTATGCCAATCATCTTGGTTGTAATGATGCTTCATAAGTAATTTCTAAACACTTGAAAAAAGATAGAAAGTCATTACAACTTTCAGAAATAATGTATAGATAGGCGGGTTGCAGCTGAAGAATCTGCGTAGTGTAATCTGCTCAAAACGCCGCCAGCAATTTCTACCTCTAATTCTTTTTTAGTATTACCTATTAATCCGAAATAGAACTGCTGGGATGTATTATACATTTATCTCAACGAGCACAGGTGGTGGTCTATACCTGCTTTCTAAATACTAACAGCTATAGACACAACAAAGTGGCTGAAGAAAGCAGAAGCTGGAGAGCAGGAGCGCCCGCCCATCCCCAGGGCGAGTAGACCGTGGAGAGGCGTGGCGACGGGAGAGAGGCGTGGCGACCGGCGAGAGGCCAGGCGGACGGGCGAGGGGCGTGGCGACGGGCGAGAGGCGTGGCGACGGGCGAGGGGCGTGGCGACGGGCGAGAGGCGCGGCGAAGGGCGAGAGGCGCGGCCAAGAGCAGAGCGAGGAGGTGGACGATGAGTAGGAGGGTGGGACGAAGGCAGAAGGGCAAGGCGTTGGGCAGAAGGGCGGGGCGAACTGAGAAAGGCGGGTTGGTAGGTAACAGGCGAGTGGGTGGGACCAAGGGCGGGACTCTAAAAGCGCGACCGCCCGGATTATATCGGCTGAGGTAGACTTTTGCGCATGCGTGGCTCATTTGAAAATTTTTTTTTTTTTACCCCCCTCTGGGTTTGTCGCTGCTGTTTATTTACCGCCAAGCCTTAAGTGCTGCTCCCGCAGCTCTTGGGAAGCTTCCGTCCGCAATCTAACTCTAGCTGAGCGACTTTTAACCTCCCAGGAACCCTGGCCTGCTTGAATTTCCCTCTCAGGTCTCTGTCGGTCCTAGTGGGTCGGGACCATGGCCTCCTTCCATCTGGTAAGTGCGGGTCTGGGCCGGACCTGCGCACTGGGTCGGTCGCCCTGTGCTCGAGCGGTCCGGACGCGGGGCGGGTGCTTGTCGGGGGTGTCCGGCTTGTCCGGGTGGTGTGGGGCTTGTCTGGGTTGGATTGAAAGCTGCACAGGTAACAAATTAGATGTGTACCGGTACCGGAAGTAACTGGACTGTTAGTCCCAAGGGTTCACATCGTAATCTCATCCGTGCCTGCTTTTTTCTCTGAAAAGGTTGTTCCAGTTTCTAAATTTCAGCCGTTTTCCGTTTTTCGGTGTTACAAATGCTCAAGACTGTTGTATACAAGTCAGCCTTGATAGTCTGGAAAACCTCGAGTATTAATTTCTCCATCAAAACAAAACGAAACCCGCTGTTCTTCTACTTTATTTGTCAAGATACTATTTTATGTGAAGATTCTAATATTTACGGGACACCTGTTGATGCTAAAGCTTTATATGCAAGGCAACCATATTTTAAAAGGTGCCAACTTTGAATCTTAGAATGGCCCATAACTTGCCACTTTATGTTTCTTGACACACTTGATATTCATTCCAAGTTTTGTATGATAACTATGCCTTATTTCAGCCCTAACCTAACAGTTCAATTTATCTTTTAAAGAAAAGCATCATTGATGGTTTCGATCATGTAGTTTGTGTGTGTGTGTGTGTATGCACGCTTGAACGTGTATGAAAATACAGTATAGTGTGTATTCTGCAAAATCATGTATATTGTTCACGTTGCACATGATCAGAGAAAAGAAACATTAAAGCCATATAGAACAACACTTAACAAATGCCAGTTATCATATACCAGTCATAGCCCTACAGCTGTTTTGAGCTTTGTACTTCTGACATCTGTGTGTTGTCTGTTTAGAAGAAAAATAAAGGGATGAGCTGGAGATCGTTCTCAGATATTTTTATAAGGGTTTTCAAGATAATTTCCTACCATAGACATATTTTGACATATTCAAAGGACCTTTTGTTTTTACCTGAGTAGGCTTAGAGTTAGAGTTAGGATGGGGAGGATGGAGAGTGCTCCAGGGCACTTAGTGGGTATGTATAGGCCAAACCCAAACCAAACCAAAAAAATTTTTTTGCACAGTTTTTATGAGAAGTACAGTGTCGTAGTGGAAGAAACTTAAGTTGACATCAATTGAAGGATAAATTGAAGTTGGCAGTTTGAACTCAGAGTTAAGGAGCCGTCTTTGTCTTGGTGACCCCCTGCTTCTGAGTGTGCCTAAGCCACTGACATTCTAGTAGTTGCTCAGTATTCATGAGCAGGGGACCTAGTTTGCCCTAGATTTTTTTTCTGCTTAGCAGAGGAAGAGGGACCATTGTACAGGGGTTCATGTTTCAAAAGTGTCGCAGTGTGCAGATTTATGATCCTTCAATTTTACTGAAGTTAGAAGTTTTCATAACTTAGGGTTTGGAAGCTTGTTTAATTTAACATTCTCAGGATTGGGTTTATTTTGGTGCCTCACATTGAGGAATACCAGAAAGAGACCTGAGTGTTTGCTTTAAATGTTTCCATCAAATAAATAATAGTGGGACTATTGTAAAAATAGTGGGACTACAGCTATGGGTCTGTCATATAGTGCTGTAGAGTATTTCTCCAGAATTTATGTTTCCTAGGTTTAATCTTGACACTAAAAGAAAACTCATATAAAGCCAAGTTATTGAACATCTTTTTTCTTTAGTTTGCTCCCTGTGAAGTAGATTTCATCTTCCGCTTTTTAAATACTTTATGAAGATTATGGTTTTTTTGTTGTTGTTGTTTTTGTTTTTGGTCTTATTTATCTGGCATATCTTTTTTTGTTGTTTGCTTTGGGGACAGTATAGCCCAGGATGGCCTTGAACAAGAACTCACTGTGTAGGCAAGGATTACTTTGAACTCCTTCATCCTTCCACGTATTGGGGTTATGGGTCTGCAAGATCATCATGTCCAGCTTTTGGCACACACCCCCTTGTGGTTTTGAGGCAGGGTCTCATGTTTCCCAGGCTGGCCTTAAACTCTCCTGTCCATTCTTTGTAAATGTTGGGATTAAAAGTTAAAACCACCCTCCTCTCAGATCTGGGATCTGACTCAGAGATTCTAGAGTGCTAGGAAAAAATTCTACCAACTGAACTCCATTCCTGGCACAGCCTTTTTTGGGTATGCTAATATGGCACATAGTTTAGTAGAAAAGATTAATTATCTCTAGACAAAATCTTTACCCTGTTTATGGTTTTTTTTTTTTTTTTACATTAGTTAATTTATTTATTCACTTACATCCCAGTCGAAGACCTTTCAGAAAAGGGGAAGACCTTCCCACTTGTGATATGGTGAGGCATCATTTGGTATATGCCCAGCAGTGGCATATATAGCTGGGTCTTGTATTGTAGTAGAACTATTCCCAATTTTCTGAGAAACCAAGCTATTGATTTCCAAAGTGGTTGTAATATTTTTACTCTCACCAGCAATGGAGAAGTGCTGCTCTTTCTCCACATCCTTGCCAGCATGTGCTATTTCTTAAGTTTTTGAAATTAGCCATTCTGATGGGTGTAAGATGGAATCTCAGAGTTGTTTTGATTTGCATTTCCTTGATGATTAATGACATTGACCATTTCTTTAAGTGCTTCTTGTCTATTAAGAGATTGAGAATTCTCTGTTTAGATCTGTACCTTATTTTTTAATTGGGTGATTTGGTTTGTTGGTGTTTAATTTCTCAAGTTCTTTTTATATTTTGGATATTAGTCTTCTGTCAGCTGTAGGCTTGATGAAGATCTTTTCCCATTCTGTTGGCTGCCATTTTGTCCAGTTGATGGTGTCCTTAGCCTTGCAGAAGCTTTTCAGTTTCCAGGGATTAAAGCTTGGAATGTGGCAAGCTCCTACTTAGCCATCTTGCTGCCTCTAGAATTCTTTATAGTATTATATTGGACAGTTGACAGATACTTGTTAAATAAGTGCATGAAAAATATGTTCTCTTATTAATACTGTTTTGTACTGGAATTATTTTGAAGATGAGTTGTATTTGATTATAGTTTAAAAAACTGATAGTTAACTTTTCTTTCAGGATCATCTAAAGAACTACCACAGAAGATTTTGCCGGCCTTCCGGGTAACATGTTTATACTTGAACTTTTTTGTTTGTTTGTTTGTTTTTTTGAGACAGAGTTTCTCTGTATAGCCCTGGCTGTCCTGGAACTCACTTTGTAGAACAGGCTGGTCTTGAACTCAGAAATCTGCCTCTGTCTCCCAAGTGCTGGGATTAAAGGTGTGTACCACTTGATGCACACCTGCCTGGCTTATACTTGAACCTTTAAGGTGACTTTTTTTCATCTTTAGAGAATGGATGTGAAGATAAAAAAGTTGTTACCTTGACTGATTAATTTCTATGCCCATTGATTGTTTGATTTTTTAGTTATTTTATATGAGAGAAATATTAACACAAGTTGTATAATGGCTTAGTGGAAGTAAGAAAAAATACTTACATAGAATCATGTACCAGAAGCATTGAACACTGAATAGTACTGAATAGTAATATTAATGAAGTTACTTATTTCAATAAGTCTGGACTGTAAAAATTTTTTTTTCTGTACTACTAGTAAAATTACTTAATGGGCAAAAGAATTACTTATAATAGGATAGATAATAAAGTGACAGTTTATGTTATAAAGGTTTTTTATATATAACTTAGCTAGCCATGAAGTGCAGCTAACGATGTAAGAAATTATATAAAATTTGTGTTTTTGATATTAGTGAAACATTTAAAGGTTTTGAGTAGTTTTAAACAAAAATCTGCCAACCCCTTTTAGAGGTGTATATTTAAATTATACTGACCAAAATCTATCTAGGGAAACCTTCAGGGAAATGGTTAAGCTTTATGATATATTTGTAGCATAGAATATTATTAAGCAATAATTGCAAGAACAAATTCATTCATTCAGTAACTTGTGTTACTTCCTAGAGAATTATACTGAGTAAAAAGAGTAAGTGCAAAATATCTCACAATTCCATTTCTATGGATACTTATTTTTTAAATGACACAAATTTAGAAACAAAAGACAAGATTGCTGGACATGAGTTAGGAGCGATAGGATGTGATAAGGAGCGAAGGCAGTTAGAGAGAAGTAGATGTATTTCTGAATGGTTACCAAACCACTCAGTAGCCTGTCTCTGGTTGTGATACTGAACCTCCAGAGGCAATACATTGGACAGAATAAACACACAAAGAAACTGAAATGATGAACACAAGATAGTTACTGACAAGCACACTGATTAAATCATTAAAGTTTTAAGTCTTTAATGGCCACACAACAAGCAGATTCTTGCCTCTGAAAAGTCTCTTGGTGACCAAGCTCTCGGGGTGCAGTTTTTTTAAAGACAAAACCACAGTTACATCAGTGCTGGGGAAAGGGAGCCCACATTAGTGCGGGATTTGGAATGCCCTAGTACCATGTGCTTTCTTGCAAAGCTCAGTAGTATTTTCCAGACACTTCATGACAATTATTTTTGATTTGTATTTTGTGATTGTTGCTATTATTTATTTTTCCAGACAGGGTTTCTCTGTGTAGCTCTGGCTGCCCTGGAGCTCGCTCTGTAGACCAGGCTGCCTTCTGCCCCCTGAGTACAGGCTAAAAGGTGTGCGCCTCCACTGCCCAGCTTTAGGTTTAGTTTTAAACTTCCACAAAAATCAGTTACACACTTACTATGTCTGGACCACAGTCAGGGTCATGGACAGTCCCAAGAGTGATGCTAAGGTGGATGTGGCTGTTGGGCCTGTGGAAGACTGGGAAGGAAGTGTCTAGGCAGACAAACGAAGCTGGGACAGAGTATCACAGTCATTTCTAAACAGAAGCATAAACACATGAGTGGGTAGGTATAGAACCAGAAAAAGATGAATAAATATGTATACGTAATATTAAATCAATACATTTAAATTAAGCTATTTCTATTCATTCATAAATTGCTGATTAATTAAATTAATACTGTTGAATACAGAGTGTACTTGAAAAGTTGCAGAGAAGATATGTCCTTGGAGCTGTTGAGACTGGTGCCTGTAAAAGTTTCCTTAAAGAAGCATGCATGCCTGTAACTATAGCTCAGAGGTAGACAAATTGCCTATGATGCCAGAGCTCCTGGGTTCAGATCCCAAAACAAAAGCAAAACATTCAGAACCAATTTAGTTTCTTCAAAATCAGGAATTGTTATTGAAATATAGCAATTGTCTGAAGCAAGTTTAGATGCAGATATTCAGCTTTGAGTAGACAATTACATGACTTCTGTTAATATTGCACACAGATAGGATGGGTTGATTGGCTCTTAGAATATTGAGTGTCTTGTGTTCAAATAGTAGAGATATTTCTTCTTATTTAAGGTTAACATTTTCAAGCAGACAATAATATGACTAAAAACATCTTACAGAAATGATATAATTTCCTTGATCTTTTTTATTAGAGCATCCAACATTCATACAAAGAAAGGCGAGAACATGTTGAAAATCTTAGAAGATTGTTTTGAAGAACAGGGTAAGGCTTTATTTCTTGATGGTCTTTCAGAGATGGTATAGATGAAAACAAATTTATCACTAATGTTCTATAGATTTAAATGCTAACACGTCTGCTACATTTAACAACTTCTTTATAATTTTAAACACATAAACAGTCCTTTTTATACCTTCTGGTATAGTGAGAAGAATACTGATACAGCCACAGGAATATGTCATCTGTAATTCACACTAGATTCCTGTTATTTAGGATTCCATAGACCCAATACTTTTCACTAAAGAAAATATTTTCCTAATGTGAAAATCCAAGATTATAATTGCTTTGAAATGTAGACGTTTCCAAGTGAATATTATACCACAAATGCAAAATTCTGTGGAATTTCATTTTATGTACAGAATTACCTTCAGTTTTTTGATGTAAAGTGCATGTGAAATGTACATAACTTTTATGCCTCATATGTAAATATTGTAAAATCTGGAAAATAAAAACCAATAAAATTAGATACGTATAGATCCAAGCATTTCTATATTGGGAAAAGTATAATGGAAATAAGTATAGAATCCTAGGGATCATTTGAATTTGAGGTAAATAACATTTACATTTATTATAAAGTGATGATGTATTATTACTTTACAATAAAGTAATTTACCTTTATTTATTATGAAGTGATGAATCAGCACAAAGAACGTTGTGAGGGCCAAGCAGGCTCAGGAAGTGCAGAGTGCGATGCTGTGCTTTCCCATTTCACCTGCAGTCGCGTGCGTGCGTGCGTGCGTGCGTGCGTGCGTGCGGGAACACTGGCTCCAGTGAAGCTGTGCTCAGAGATGTGGCCTCTGAGGAGTGAGCCTACACTCTCAGTTCTGATTCTTGCTCGCCTGCTATAAAATAAAGACTCTTGTAGGTACAAAACCTCTGGAGCCTCTGTTCTTTTTAAGTCACTCAGTCTCTTGTATTTATTTTGCAAGTTTGAGTATGAAACCCAGGGCATTGTGGTTAGGAAAGCATTCGATCACCAAGCTACATCCCTAATTCAGTTTCAGATGTTTTGTTAATACAAAAAGTAAGACAGCAGAAAAAACATCTTCATTATAGATAGAAAAGAACTGAAAAATTTTCAGGAATTTGGTTTTCTTTTCTGTTTCTGATGCTTGTAAGAATGCTTGGATATTGCATTGAGGTCTGTTTCTTTGGCTAATTGTGTTGTAAAGAGTCAACTGACAGTACCTCACATGTCAGCCTTCCTAATGCTGCGACCCTTTTATACAGTTTCTCATGGCCTGGTGACCCCCAACTGTAAAATCATTTTCTTACTACTTCATAACTGTAGTTTTGCTACTGATATGAATCATAATGTAAATATCTGCTATGCAGAATGTCATCTGCTAATATGACCCCAAATGGGATCATGACCCCAGGTTGAGAACTACTGATTTAGAGCCACTTTAATTGTTCAATTAGAATCTTTTAAGAGTGACAGTATGTAGACCAGGCTAGGCTTGAATTCCCAGAAGTCTACCTGGCTCTTCTACCCAAATGCTTCTATCCAATGTTCTTATGAACGTTGTATTCCAGCTTGTTTCTTTTCCCCTACTCTATAAGTTTTGTCAATGATTTTTATTACAGATTCTACAGAGTCATTGACTACTTCAACACCTAAAGAGAAAGTCAGTTATAGTCAATCAGCAGGCAAAGCGGTAAGTCGAACCGGAGAACCGATGGAGGCTGGGTGCTTCAATGAATGGCGTTGAAACACTGTTCTTGTGTACATTTTAGTTGTCTTACTTAAAGAGAATCCTTTGCTTCTGTTGAATTTCATAACTTTGGAAGTATTATAAAATTTTGGTTTTGTATTTCTAGTGTTTGAAATTGGGAATTACAAATACAAAATTATAACAATCATTTTCATTTCTTCTAAACTAATTCATAGAGTTTTAGGAAAATGGGCAGCTTTAAAGTTCCTGATCAGACTAACAAGTTTAGTGTTTTCTAAAGACTGATAGGACAGGATGCTGTCCACAAAAACTATTTTTGGTTGATTATGTGCCTTAAAAGGATAGGTTGATTTGTTATCTAGATTTGTTATTGTAGTAAATTTTAGTTAGTTTTTTTCCCCCAAGCACTGTGTTTGAACCCAGGGCTTTGCGCATGCCAAACAGTACTTGGTTCACTGAGCCACGTTCCTACTTATAAAGTTTTTGAAGCTAGTGTTCCAAAACATACTATTTGGAAACATAGTACTAATTAGAAAGAGCATATAATTCTAGATGTGAAGTTTATTAAAAGCTGATAAGCAGACAGTATTCTACTACAAGGTGACTTAGAACTTAGGTACACTGGCTATGCTGGCCTGGAGTTCACCATCCTGCTTGCTGGTCTGTACTTGTATAGCTAGTCTTTGGTTTTAGTGAGTGTAGACAAGCATATGTTTCAGAAGTTGAGAGACCTTTTATACTATGAGAAATTACATTGATCTTTGAAAGTTAAAGCCAACTTTAAATTTCCTGGGAACTTGACTTGTTCACTAAATTCTTAAAAAATAAGTTTCTACTTTGACAATTTTATACATGTGTATAATGAATTGACTTCTTTGTTCAAGTTTACTTTAATATTTCAGATGTTTGCATCTGAGAATGTTCTTATAGATATTACTTTATGAGATTCCTTTTCTAGGTAGAATGAAGCATGTTGCAGTAGTTCAGCAACACCCTACTGTGACACTTAGGTAAACACAGTATAAACAAATGACAGTTTAGAGCTTCCAGGGTAATGACGACAGGTTTAATGATATATGGTCTGCAGCTAGTTTTCTTCATTCCTTAACGGGGGTGGGGGTGTGGGGGTGTGGGGGTGGTGGTCATGGTGGGGGTGGTGGTAGTGGTGGTGGTGGTGGTGGGGGTGGTGGTCGTGGTGGTGGTGGGGGTGGTGGGGGTGGTGGGGGTGGTGGTGGTGGTGGTGGTGGGGGTGGTGGTGGTGGTGGTCGTGGTGGTGGTGGGGGTGGTGGGGGTGGTGGTGGTGGTGGTGGTGGTGGGACGCTTCTTACGTGTTTCCTAACTCAGGGTGCTTTTCCTCTCTAGCTAGTAGATACAGGCATTAATCTATCTTCTATTTAGCTGAGAGAAGTGTTTCTCTTCAGGCTTGGAAGGTTCTTTTTCTGGCTGTGATATGTGTGTGTGTGTGTGTGTGTGTGTGTGTGTGTATGAATGTATGAATGTATGTATGAGTGTATTTATGTGTGTGTGTATGTATGTAATTATTAATTAACTCGAGACAGTGTCTCACTTGAGCTTGAACTCATGAGCCTCTGGCCTCAGTCTCCTACGTACTGTGATTACAGCACACTATTATGCCTGGCTTGACAAAGAATTCTGAGCCAGGGTCTTGTGTGGTTTAGGCTGACTTTGAACTTGCTGTGTAGCATGGATGATCTTGAACTCCTGATCCTTCCTTGTCCCTCAATTTTCTGAGTATTGTGATTATAGTTGTACTCTAGCATGCCCGGCTTAAATGTACATTTTGATGAATTGTTACAGCTATGATCAAGATAAGATACAGAATATGATGAAAGGCTAAGATTTTACTCAGGTTGTAATGGTAGAGAGTTGAGGGTTTTGAGTCATTTTCAAATTTATTCACATAGTTGGTAATATCTCCCTAAAGTGTTTGTAATGCTGTCAGGATCCATCATGCTGCCCTCTTGCCCATTTCTGCTTAAGCATTTCCTTATGCTTAAGTGAAGGTGGTGGCAGGACTACCAAGTCTGCTGTGTTTTTAAAAAGGAGGTTTAACTTTGTTGACTCCTTTTTATACTTGTTATTAGGCTCATTTTTGATTCACATTATATATATATTCTCCTTTGAAAGAAAATTCAAAACAGTAGAGATTTTGTATGTGGTAAGGTTTTTATCCAGGTGGGGACTTTCTAACTGCAGCCTTCACGTGAGAGACCTAATTCAGGGAATCTGTGGGTGGCTCAGTGGCTTGAGAACATTTGCTGCTCTGCCAGGAGGCTGAGTCCAGTCTCAGCATCTTGTTGTTGGCTCCCAGCTGCCGACTCAGGCTCCAGGGAACATGACCTCCCGACCCTCATACTATCTCCAAACACAGGCACAGAGATACATGTGAATAAAGATAACATCTTCATATCTATTTTGTTATTTTTAATTGCGTATATGTATGTATGTGAGTACAGGTGCCTGAAGAGACCAAAGATACTAGTTCCTCTTAGAGCTGGAGTTACAGGTGTGTGAGAGTCACTGATGGAGGTCCTGAGGCTCAGTCTTGGGTCCTGTGGAAAAGTAGTACTTGATCGTAATGCTAAGCCATCTCTTCAGCCCAGTAAAATACGTCTTAAAGAGAGAGACAGAGAGAGGGAGGAAGAGAGGGAAAGGAGTTAGGGAGGGAAGGAGGGAGAGAGAGAGAGGGAAATGAAGTTTGAGCTTTAGTATAGCTATACTATACGGATAGGTTCATAAGGGGATAGGGCATCAAGTCTTCAGGCCCCGTCACTGTTCAAGGAGACATGGATGTTAGGCATGAAGAATAATATGCATATACACTTAGTTCCCTGTCACTTAGTGTACATCCGTGAAATACAATCATGCATGTTATTTTCTAATACTGTTTTTTTTTTAAAGATTTATTTATATATTTTATGTATCTGAGTACACTGTACACTGCTGCTGTCTTCAGACACACCAGAAGAGGGCATCAGATCTCATTACAGATGGTTGTGATCCACCATGTGGTTGCTGGGATTTGAACTCAGGACCTCTGGAAGAGCAGTCAGTGCTCTTAACCACTGAGCCATCTCTCCAGCCCCGTTATTTTCTAATACTGTTTTTATTGTGGTCTGGTTCCATGGTCATCACCTGTCCATCAAACATAATTCCAGAAGGAAACAAAGTGAGTGTTCACTATAAGTCATTAAGGAAGACTGTAGACAACAGGTTCAGACTTACCACTTGTTAAAGTACTGTTGTCAAAACAACTTCGTAGATTCCTAGCAATGGCTAGTCCTTTAAGAGAGCACCTAAAATGATTAGGTGTCCTGAGTTAACACTTTCTTACATAGAGTGAATTCCTAAGTATTGTATTGTTTCATATTTTCTTTTTTTTTTTTTTTGTTTTGTTTTGTTTTGTTTGTTTTGTTTTCAAGACAGGGTTTGTCTGTGTAGCCCTGGCTGTCCTGTAACTCACTCTGTAGATCAGGCTAGCCTTGAACTCAGAAATCCACCTGCCTCTGCCTCCCGAGTGCTGCAATTAAAGGTGTGTGCCACCACCACCCATCTTGTTTCATATTTTCTTTTACCTTTTTAACTTTACGTTAATGACATCATTGTGTATTTCTATGAACTTGCTTTTTTGAACATATAATCATGTCTGGTGCTTTAACTGTTAAAGCTATTATGCAGTGTCCCATGTTTGTTTATTTCCTCACTGTTGAGTAGGTCTTTGTTGGTCTTTCTTCAGCTACTTTGTTGTTTAAAAGCATGTGTCTACTCAGAACTGACAATATAATAAAAGTCCATCACATGTCTTTCTTCTGTGCTTAGTGCCAAGCATCACATTCAAAGTCAGTCCCGGAGTCGTCAAGGAACAAAGAAACGTTTCTGCAAGTTTCTGCAGAATCGAGTGAGGCTGCTGGTGGATCAGGTTGGTAGCATACACACTTAGAAGGGGGACAGAATACTCAAGGGAGCAAATATGGAGACTAAGTGTGTAGCAGAGACTGAAGGAAAGGCCATCCAGAGACTGCCCCACCTGGGGATCCACCCCATATACTGTCACCAAACGCAGACACTCTTGTGGATGCCAATAGGGCATGCTGACAGGAGCCTGATACAGCTGTCTCCTGAGAGGCTCTACCAGAGCCTGACATATGAGGGGGGACGCTCGCAGCCAACCTTTGGACTGATTACAGCGTCCCCAGTGGAGGAGTTAGAGAAAGGACTGAAGGAGCTGAAGGGGTTTGCAGCCCCATAGGAAGGAAAACAGTATCAACCAATCAGAGTTCCTAGGGTCTAAACTACTAACCAAGGAGTGCACATGGAGGGACCCATGGCTCCAGCCACATATGTAGCAGAGATGGCTTTGTTGAGAATCAGTGGGAGAAGAGGCCCTTGGTTCTCTGAAGGCTCAATGCCTCAGTGTAGGGGAATGTGGGGGTGGGTGGGAGGTGGGAGTGGGCACACCCTCATAGAAGCAGGAGGAGGAGGGATGGGATGGGGATGAGGGGGGAGAAATTGGAAAAGGGAATAACATTCTGAACTGTAAATAAAGAAAATATCCAGTTTTTTAAAAAAAAGCTTGAGGACAAAGACTGTGTATACATTGTGCCAGGATACAAGATCAGAGTCAGGCTAGGGATAGTTGTGGTTAGGGTAGGGTTTTTTTCACCCCTTTGCCTTTTCTTTCTCTTACTTTGGGATAGGTGCTGCTACTTTTTTTTTAACATTTTCCTTATCTTTGTTTCAAATTAGAAGAGTACTATTCTGTTTGAGCTAATAGACTCAAAGATTTATATGAAAAATTTAGTCATTGCTTTTATCATTTTGTTGGGGGAATTCTTGGACCCTTCCATACCTTCATTGGTGCTCATAAATTTAAAAAGTACTAGCATGTATGTGATGTGGTTGCCCTTGGGCCATGTCTGTTTCTAAGTGATCGCTCTCTGTTTAAACTTTTGCCTTACTCATGTTGGTGTGGCTATGGTACTGTGATTGTGTGTCATGGCATGCATATGGAGGTCAGATGGTTACTCTGAAGTACTCCCTCCTTCCTCAGTCACATGGCTTCCAGGGATGGAACTCCTGTTGGACGCTTGCTTAGCACTGTTTGTGACTGAAATTGCTTTTATTTAATTTTTGAGACAGGATCTTACTATGTAGCTCTGGGACCCACTGTGGAGATTAGGGTCCCTAACTCAGTGGTCACTCTGTCTCTTCTTCCCAAGTATTGGGATTAAAGTTGTTGCCATCATGATATTATATATCATGAGTTATATTTAATTATAATATAATTAATATATTAGAATTATATATGATTCTTATATATAGTATATATGAATTTTATATATGAATTTTATACAGTAAAATCCAGAACAATCTGGATTTTATCTATAAAGTGATATAATACTTTATATTTGTTTTGTCAGATGCATTCATTAATTTTTCTCTTCTGAATTTATTATTTTTTTGTCTTGAATCTATTAAATTTAATACACTTTTGAACTTTGACCTTTTTTTTTTTACTAAGTCAATATAGTGTTAACACTCTAGGTTTATAGGATGTATAATTCAAAGTCAATATTTTCATTTATTTGGCTGCCACTCAACAAAATTTTTCTTTGAACTTCAGTTTTATTCAGTTCCCAATAACTGTTAAGAATTCTACCCAGTATGGCTTTCATGTAGTAGTAATTCTGAGAATCATCAGTTTTGTTTCTGTCTTTTACAATATATCTATATCAATATCTATATCTAGTACAATATACACATACACACATATGTATATACACACAATATATGGTATTATACATAATATATGTATATATTATAATATATATTATGTACATAATACATGTATATATTATATATTATAATATATAATATATGCATATATATTATAATATATATTATGTACATAATACATATGATACATAATATGTATTACATAATACATAATACATTTGGCTCACCACTGAGCCAAAAGCCCATTATATATTATGTACATAATACATAATATATATTATAATATATTATGTATAATACCATATATTGTGTGTATATATTTTGCTATATATAGTATTATGTATATATATACACGCACATATATGCATGAATGTATATATAATGCCTTCAAGATGCTAGAGTTGAAGGGCACAACCTAGCACTTCAGGCAGAATGGAGCCTCCGTGTTATAGAGCCCATGCTGTGTAGCAAGGGTTGGAGGTTTCCTTTAGGGTATGTTCTTACTGAGATAATATGGCTTCCCTCCTTCCTTTGTGTATTGTTGGTTCTGGGTTTCAGACCTCTTAGGTGCCAGGGGCAAATGGGAGGTGAACACAAAGCCCGAGAAACCATGTTGTGAATTCTTCCTTAAATCTTCAGTTTTCTAGGGAGTTTCCCTGCTTTCAGGTTTCAGAGCCTTGTTATTGTTGATGAATGGATGGTTTCTAAGAAATTTAGTTGTGTTAAGAGGGAGAAGCAGGAAAATGACATCTCACCACTGAGCCAAAAGCCCATTTTGTTATATTTAATTTTTTTATTTTTGTTTTTTTGGTTTTTCGAGACAGGGTTTCTCTGTATAGCCCTGGCTGTCCTGGAACTCACTCTGTAGACCAGACTGGCCTCGAACTCAGAAATCCTCCTTCCTCTGCCTCCCAAGTGCTGGGATTAAAGGCGTGCGCCACCACTGCCTGGCTATATTTAATTTTTTTAAATCTTTGTGTTTTAGAGCAGTGAGTTAATAAAGCTTATAAAAAGCAAGTTATAAACTTGCTGTTTATAAAGCAGCAAGTTAATAGGCATTTTACTTTGATATTTGAAGACTGAAGGTGATTTTCTGTATGTATGTATATTCTGTATATGTATAGGTACCTGTATGCACATATGTACTTACATACATGTTACATGTATACCTATAGATGGATGTATGCTCATCTAGCCATGTGCACTTACTTGCTGTTAGCCTAAACATAGCAGAGGCTCATCATTTCTTTCACTTTTTATTATTTTATCTATGTACAAGCATTATATCTCAACACTGGACATAAATTTAGAGTTCCCGTGTTTGAGGATTTCAGTCTTTCCATAACTGCAGTTAGGGTGGACCTTCAGTGCATTAGTTTGGTAAATTAAGGTACTTAGTACTCTTAAAGTACTTAGGAAATTTAAGAGGGCTTTGAATCTAAACTTAATGAAAAGTTCTTCTCTGCAAGCTTCTAATTAAGTTATGGTTAGATTTTAAAAGTACATTGGATTTAAATACTATTTTAAAATACCGAGAACTATCATATATAATTTTGTTTTAGTTAAGGCTAATGATGTTTATCAGAAAAGTCTGTCTACTGATGCTGTCTCCAAAAGTACACCACAGTCAAACAAGATGTCAAGTAAAAAAATACCAGGTCAGCGTGGTGCGTCTGATGAATTGTACTCATCTGTCGGCTCTCCTATGGTTCTTCGGGATGCAAACGTGTTGGTGTCGCCGAAAACTGTTCCATCTGCTGGTCTACAGAGAGTGGCTTCTGTCACAAGGAGTTCAGGGTGTATGCAGTCCTCAAACACAGACTTTTCTTTTAAAACCAAGAAAAGGTAATTTTTATTTAAGTAATGAAAAATTATTTTTTATCCTTGTATTAAAAATGTTAATTTAGCCTTTTATGTAGATTTGAAGCAAGGGTTTAAGTGATATTATGAGAAAGCAATACTTTTTGCTTAGCTTTAGTTTTTATTTAATAGTAAGGAAAGCATTAAAGGACGGCCACAGACACACACACACACGTGCGTGCTCGCACATAAATTATGTGTATGGTTGCTCATATTTTCTCCACCTCATAAGAAACTTGCCCTGGACTGACCTAGCTGGGGGAGTCATGACCAAGGGAGAATCATGGCTTTTGGTACTCAGGACGTCATGGATTCGGTGATGATAAACAGAAACAAACACAGAGGCAGTTTGAATCTGAATGTATTTAGCAGCTTTCAAGCAAGGGCTTTTATACACGAGGAGTTGGTATCACCATTTCAAAAGATGTATCCAATGAAGCAGGCACAAAGAACAATTAACCATTTGGCACAAGGAAATGCAAAATCAATCAGGTATAATGTTTCCCATGTAACAGATTTAGAGGATCAATCACAGATAATATCAATCTTCCTGATTAGAATACAGAGTCACTTGTAGTTAGCAGCAAACCTTCAAAGAGAGTTCAAAGGTCCTTAAGAACATTTGGTCATACCCCCTAGGTCCTAATGAATTTCCATGAGTAATCCTTATCTAATATCTAGCTTTCACCTTATAAAAACTTCTTGAAATTTAATTTAAAACTGTACTTAATCAATGCTTTCCATACCACAGTGTCAGAGACACCCTCATCTACACACGCATAGCCATATAAATTTACATGTTGTTGGGAGGTTATTTTATGTTGTAATTATGTAAATGACTTTGAGACAAAGTGTTGTAGTTCTTAGAAAAGAGTTTAAGGGCCAGTGACTCTATTTCAAAGAACGGATTCTTATCCATCTTACTCGGCTATTAGGATCATTTTGTGAAAAAGGAAGAGAGGAAATTGAAAGCAAACAAACTGCCATGAACTAGGGCTCAGAATTATCCTCTAGCTAGAGAGTTCCACAACCGGTCCCAGGAGACCTCCTCCCTTTGAAGCCTAATGCCTCAGTCTGTGGAACTTGTCACACAGAATGTACTGGAGTTGGTGTGGCAGAAACTGTTTATGTTTCCTACATGCTATTTGTAATTGCAAGGGTGAGAATTAGGTCCTTTCTAGAACAGAGGTATAAACACAGTTCCATTTCTTAGAGCTTTCCATTTTGCTATTAGGGTGCAAAAACAAAACAAAGCAAAACAAAACAAAACAAAACCCCAATGGTTATTTAAGGTACTTTGTTATTTGAAGACCTTTGTACTGAGTGTAATTTGCCTCATGGAAGGATATGGCTTACCTTTTTAACCTTTCAGGTTAAACTTTGAAGATGAAGTTATTTCGAACACAGGAGCAATAGAGAACAATGCTTTACAAATAGAGGATGACACATCCAAGGGACAAGAAGGGACATCATTGGAAATCACTCAGAATAGAGATTATCTGAGCTCTGAAGTTCAACCACAATCTAAAAAGAGTTTTTCAGAATTGTATTTAGAAACTGTCAAGAGGAAAAGTAAATCCAGGTAAAGTTATGAAACCGTCCTTCTGGACATTTCTTCTTTTTCATTCGGTGAACCGTGTCTGGGGATTCCCAATGTTATTTAACATAGAAATCTTTTTCTTTATTTTTTTTTTATTCAATTATAAAAAATTTTTAGAATTTTGTAGAATGTGTTTAGTTCATTTGTATCCCTCGCCAAACTCTTCCCAGATCCATACCCCAGTTTTTCTTCAAATGTAGATTTGTAGCCTCTTTTTTTAAAAAACAACAACAACAACAACAACAAAACAACAACAACAAAACACCTGTCAGATTTGTATTGTGTTGCCCATATATTCTTGGATGTGTGGCCTGCCACTGGAGCATAGTTGACTTACTAGGGCTACATCCTTAGAGAAGACTGAGTCTCCCTCTTCCAGCATTGGTGAGGGGTGGGATTTTGTGCTTATCTGGGCTGATTTGAGTTTGCACAGGTCTTGTGTATATTGTCACAACCACTCTGAGTTCATATATGTAGCTGCCCTGTTAGGTCTGGAGGACGCTGTTTCTCTGTAGGCCACTTTTGCTTTGACTCTTGCATTCCTTTCCCTTCTCCCTGTCAGTGACTCCTTAATTATTTGATTACTTGAGAGTAGCAGACATGATACAGATACTCCTTTAGGTCTGGACACTTTACACTTTAATTCTCTGCGTACTTGCACCAGTTGTAGGTCTCCTTTGTCTACTACAAATACTTGCTTCTCTTGAGTGGGGTTGGGAGCTAGCTGCATTAATGTATGGACATAAGGAAATCCAATAGGACTCAGTTTAATAATATGTCCATTTAGAGAATAAGATAGATAGCAGGTTGTCCCCTGGGGCCTATGACCTATATAGCCACAGTGCCAGGTACGGGTTTCATCTTGTGGAGTGGCAGCTAAATCCAATTAGGGAGTGGTTGGTTACTTGTGTGCTACTCAGACCATGATTGTATCAGTGAGCCTATCCTGAGATGAGTCATTTTATGACTCAGATAGATGGTGTCTTCAGTAATAGGGTCTTATTGTCAATTCTGAAGGCTAACCAACATCACTGACAATATTCTGTAATGTTTGGGAGACTGTGGGTCCTAACTGGCCAACAACTCCAAGAGAAGCAACCCATTCCTACCACTTGGTGTTTTGTTAGCCTGTTGTGGCTAGTAGGGTTGTTATTGCTCTGTTCCAGGGTAACTCTGAATCTCATAATTTTAGTTTTCTTTCTCTCTCCCCTCTCATTTGTGTGTGTATGAGATAACTCTTGTATGTATCAGAAACTCATACTGAGCCATGAGTTCTGAGTTGCCAGAGGATTTATTATTGTCTTCCATGCCTTTGTCCATAAGTTGAGCAAAATATAGAAATGGTACGTTTCAGTTTTCTTAATGGCTGACTAATATTAAATTGTGATAGTATATCACATTTTCATTATGCATTCATCAGTTGGTAGACATCTAGGATATTTCCATTTCTTAGCCATTGGGAATTTAGGAATGTCACCTCTAGTGGCACAATATGATGTCCCTGGCTGTCCCGCTTAATCATTCATTCAGTTTCCCAAATCAACAAAATAGAACAGTCTTATCCCATCATTCCCAGCTGTGATACAGAGCATCCTTGAATATGATGAGCAGGTGCCTCTAATAAGAGGATAAAGAGTCCTTTGGGATTATACTCAAGAGTGGATGATTGATTCATATGATAGTTCTATTTGTAGCTATTTGAGGAATCACCATGCTGATTTCCATAGTGGCTCAAGTAACTTGCTCTCTCATTAGTAGTGCTTGAGTGTACCTATGTTCCTACATTTTGCCAATATTTGCCCTCTCTCTCTCTCTCTCTCTCTCTCTCTCTCTCTCTCTCTCTCTCTCTCTCTCTCTCTCTTAATCTTAGGCATTCTGATTAGCAAAGGATGAAGTCTCCAAGTTTTGATATATATTTCTCTGATGGCTAAACTTGTCCTAAAATAAAATTTAATGTGCTCCATCTGCTTAAACAACTTGTTGCACTTAATAATGTGCATATAGGGATTTCTAAGGTCTGACCACACCTAAAATTAATGGCAGCTAGGGTAGAATTCTACTGCTTCCTTTATTGGAAGAAATCAAGTGCCTTTCAGTTTTTCTAGTGAGGAGTTTCTGCATTACACATTGCAGTGTGTAAGCCAAGTCCATGTTTGTTTGGCAGTTATTATTTTCTCTTAAAGACTAGGCTTCTAGGGTTTTTCAAGTCTACTTCTGAGCTTTTACTTCCTGCCCTTAGTTTTATTACTTTATGTGTTTCTTAATTTAGACACCTTTCCAGTTTAGAGGTTTGTTTGTTTGTTTGTTTTTTCCTGACAGCGTGCTAATAAACACACTAGGAAATTTTTATAATATATTTGTTTTTTTCTGACAGCGTGCTAATAAGCACACTAGGAAATTTTTATAATATATTGCATTATGGTGAATAGAATTTCTCTTTTGTTCAGTTTTTGTTAGCACTTCCTCCCCACTCTATGTATGAACATAAGCATGAGAGTTGAACCTTAAGATCAAATTTGTATGTTATAGTTCATTTCTATAAATGAATAATTACTATATTTCTTTCATTTGACATCTGTGTATTTGGTGCTGTTATGAGAGAATTCTGTTAGATATGAAAAAAACAAGAAACCATTCAAGATCAGTTATATTGTTCTCTTAAAATATTAGGTATGGTGGTTTATTATATTTAATCTTGTTGCATTTTAGATATGAAGAAATATAGGTATCTGTCCAAATAATTTAATCAAACATATATAGATATGGCATGCATTTTCTATTGTAAGTAAATACATTTGGGTTGTAATTATACAGTTATGAATTTCAAGGTTTTAGTATATATAGTTAATGAAGGGCATTAAAATAGATGCCAGCTTTAAGTTTCTATGATTTTCTTATTAGTATAAAATGCAGGGAAGATTAAAGAAAATTGAGGAGGTGTGTGAACTGCTTTTTAAGCAGATAGAGATGTTATTTCCTGTATAAAATATTTATTCAATAGACAAAGATGAATCTTTGGTCTCTCTAAGCGTTACAGTAACCTTTTGTTTTAGCTCTGTTGTTAGGCACACAGCAGCAGCCCCACCTCCTTCGTCTCCTCCAAATGACATGAAATTATTAGAAGATGAATTTATTATTGATAGGTCAGATAGAAGTTTTTCAAGTCAACCTTGGGTGACGATACCAAAGAAAGGCAGACATCTGAGCCACCATGTGCCATCTCCTGAAAACATTGCAGTGAGTCCAGGTAAGAAGTCAGAAGAGAAACCTCATAGTTTAGCTAAATTGACTTTTATAAGTAACACACAGTCTGATAAGGCTTGCCCAATAGAGGAAGCCCAGCTCTCTGTTGAAGAAAACTTGGGAACTAATTGGACATATGAGTTGGAAAATGATTGTAGATCTACAGAAAATAAGATGCAATCTGAGAATGCCAAAAAACCATCCACATGGAAAAGGACTAAGAAACAGAAGCAGAGGAGAGAATTGAACCTTAAAGTAGCTGAAGAGCTCCATATGGGACAGAGTAAAAGTGGAAATAGGAATATGTCAACAATTTGCCAAGACAAGTTACAAATAAGTTCAAAAAGAAATACGGAAGACTGTGAAGAGGTGAGGAATGAGCCTATTCCCAAGAAACATATGTCAGCTCTTGGTAAGTATTCATATTAATTCAGAGTATGAGTACTCTTGCATCACTTTATAATTGTTAGTATTTCTCCTAGCTTTGCGAGGTAAGCAACAGAAAGCTCCTCTAAAGATTGACTAACCTTTTTGGGGTTCTTCTTGGGAGTCTCTCTAGGTATAGTTCAGGGCAGACTCACTTGATTTTTTTTTTTTTTAAGTTCCTAAGGCAGAAACATACATGGAGAAGTAAAAGACCAAAAACAAGTTATTCCTCTGCTACTTGGTCATTTTTATGGGGTATGCAGATTCACATAACTATACGGATGTGTATAGGATGAAAGTAGAGGAACAGAAAATAAATCTCTACTCAATACTTCCATAGCGCTTTCTTTATAGCTTCATAAATACTTTTGAATATTGACTAGTTAATAAATATACTGTTCTGATATCTTGCTATACTGATTGTGGTTTTTTATTGTTACAAATTGCCACACACTTAGTAGATTAAACAACACACTTAAATTTTTAAATTTTTTTTTAAATACATAGCTTTATTTATTTATTTTATGTATATGAGTACACTGTTGTTCTCTTCAGACACATCAGAAGAGGGCATGGGATCCCATTGCAGATGGTTGTGAGCCATCGTGTGGTTGCTGGGAATGGAACTCAGGTCCTCTGGAAGAGCAATCAGTGCTCCTAACCACTGAGCCATCTCTCCAACTATTTTAAAAAAATCTTATGTAGTTCTTTATGTCAGAAATTCCATGGTATTGAGACAGACAGACTGAAAGATCTTTGGGTAGCTCTGTTCCTTCTGGTGTGTATGTAAAGGGCTGCTCCTTGCTTTTTCTGTCCTACCTAATTACCCATAATCCTAGACTTGGTCCTTCTCCATCATCAAAGCTAGCAATGGCCTGTCTACTGTCATTAATTTTTTGCTTCTCCTGCTATCATCTCAATTCCTGGCCAATCACAAATTTTAAGGATACATGAATTGAGCCAGTAGGGTTAGTTAATCCAAAGTAACCCACTTCAAGGTTTATAATTTAGTCATATTCAATGCCTTCTTCCAAAATAAGATTTCAAAACAATTAAAATGAAAGGCAGTAATTTCCTGTCTTATTTTTAAGTAGTGATAAGTACAAAGAAACAGTGCTTTGTATTTCAAAAGGCAGTCAGCTTAGGGAGCTAGACCGCTTTAGTGCTTGCCTTCCTATCAGAAGGACCTGAGTTTGATCCATAAGCCCCGAGTCAAAACAATTATAGCTGTTGTGGTTTCATGTACTTGTAATACCAGTGCTAGGAAGGCAAAGGTAGGCCGATCCCTAGTGTGATGGTCAGCCTAAGTGCTGAGTACAGGCAGTGGTTCTCTCAATGAAATATAAATAAATACATAAATGACAAGAGGTGACATCTAGGGTTGTCTTTTGGTTTGCACACATGTGCACCTGTATGCATGTGCCTATATGCACAGGGCGCATATATGACTCTTTTAGTTCATGATAAGCAATGTGCAATGTTTACATTTAATTGACAGAAAATCACATCTTATTGAAAACATGTTCTTTCAAAGAAACAGTGGTAAAAATGAAATAGCTCATTAGATAAATGTAAGATTTTTTTTTTTTTTTTTTAGACAGAGTTTCTCTGTGTAGTCCTGGCTGTCCTGGAACTCACTCTGTAGACTAGGCTGGCCTCGAACTCAGAAATCCACCTGCCTCTGCCTCCCAAGTACTGGGATTAAAGGCGTGCGCCACCACGCCCGGTAGTAAGATGTTTTTATAATTGAGTTTTATTTATTTAAAATCTTTTGTGAATTTCTGAAAACTTATATTTTGAATAGTTTTTGTGGTTTTTCTTTATATTAGAAAATAAGAAAAAAAAGAATAACACTCAAACCAATAAGGAAAAATCTGGAAAGAAATATTTTTCTGGTGGGTCCAAGAACAAATTTGTTTCTGAAGAAATAACTTTGACTTCCAGGAAAGATCATAGACTTTCTAAGCAGCCATCTGAATGGTGGATAGTAAAACCAGATAAAGTTAAGTATTTTTATTTAATTTATCTTTATTGAAGGGTCCCTACAGTCATTCTCTATGATGTTATGTGTGAATTATTCTCACTATATAGAAAACTTTTTTGAAGATAAAGTTAAATTGATTCACTATTGTTAACTGAAGTATAAAGTTCTCCAGTGGTGTGCATGTAGACATGTGCTGTGGGCAAATAGACAAAGTCAAAAGTCCTTGTGCTCATGAAGATTTACATTCTATGAGAGAAGAGGATATCAATAAAATAATTCACATAATGATAGGTGTCTGTCAGATGAAGGGTAACATCAAGAAAGACAGCAGGGGTGGATAGGTAGAATTGAGTACTACTTTGGTACAAGGTGCTATGAGTGGATAGGTTCCTACAGAGAAAGATGATAAACTGAGAAATTTGGAATTATAGGATGATGTCTTTTCTATTGCTATGACAAAATACTCTGATAAATGCAACTTATGAGAAAAAAGATTTCTTTTGGCCTATAGTTCTAGAGGGTAAGACATGGCATGAGACGGCTAGCCCCTTAGATTGCTTCCAAACTCAGATCCCAAGACCAGTGAGTGCACGCTACTGCTCAGCAGTGCCCCCTCTCCACTCTCCAAGATGGCAGCCAAGGAATGGTGCTAGCCACTGGCTGTGGGTGGGTCTGCACACCTTAATGAACATTATCACGATTGAGCTAGTTCCCATAGGCACGCCCAGACCCATCTCCTAGCATATTTAGTTTCTGTCAAGCTGACAGCACTGACCATTATAGATGGTCAGGCAAGTAATGTACAAAGCCAGAGAAAAGATTATTTTATTTTATTTTTTTATTGAAAAGGGAAGTAAAAACATTTTGTGATAAAATTAAAGATTTACATGGAAAATATTTTTCAGATAAACATGTCAAAATTGACAATTTTCATGGAAAATTAAAGAGTAAAGTGGTAGACATGTAAAACTGCTAAATTAATTGAAATATGGAATAGAAACATTTTATGATAGAATTGAAGATTTACGTGGAAAATATTTCTGATGAAATTGTAGAAAAATGTAGAAAAACATGTTAGAATTGAAGATTATCATGGAAAATTTTATATAGATATAATAACGGTCGGCATAAAAGTATTCCTAAGTTGATTGAAAGTGGAATTATAAGCATTTTCTGATAAACTTGAAGATTTACATGGAAAATATTTCTGACAAAATTGAAGAAATATATAGAAACACGTTAAAATTAAAGATTATCATGGAAATTTATACAGATAAAATGATAGGCATAAAGATACTTCTAAGTTGATTGAAGGTGGAATTATAAACATTTTCAGATAAAATTGAAGATTTACATGGAAAACATTTCTGGTAAAATTCAAGAAATATATAGACAGGGGTTGGAGAGATGGCTCAGTGGTTAAGAGCACTGACTGCTCTTCTGGAGGTCCTGAGTTCAAATCCCAGCAACCACATGGTGGCTCACAACCATCTGTAATGAGAGTGGATGACTTTTTCTGGTGTGTCTGAAGACAGCTACAGTGTACTTCCTTCATATAATAAATAAATAAATATTTAGAAAAAAGAAATATTTAGACAAACATGTTAAAATTGACTATTTCATGGAAAATTTTACATATAAAATGGTAGATATAAAAAGTCTTTCTAAATTAATTGAAGGTGGAATTAGAAACATTTGTGATAAAGATTTACATTGAAAACATATCTGATAAAATAGAGGAAATATATAGAAAGACATTAAATTTGAAGATTATCATGAAAAATAATGCAAATAAAATGGTAGACATAAAAAATCATTACTAAATTAATTAAAGGGGAATTACAAACATTTTCTGATAAAATCGAAGATTTACATGAGAAATATTTTGTTAGTCTATGTCTTTTTATTGGGGAGTTTGGTCCATTGTTGTTAAGAGATATTAAGGAGTAGTGATTGTTGCTTCCTATTGTTTTTGATGATATTTTTATGTTTGTGTGGGTATCTTCTTTTAGGTTTGTTGGAAGATTACTTTCTTGCTTTTTCTAGGGTGTAGTTTCCCTCCTTGTGTTGGCATTTTTTTTTTTTTTATCAATTATCCTTTGTAGGGCTGGATTTGTGGAGAGATATTGTGTAAATTCGGTTTTATCATGGAATATCTTGGTTTCTTCGTCTATGATGATTGAGAGTTTTGCTGGGTATGGTGTAATTCTGATAGGTTTGCCTTTATACGTTTCTTGCCCTTTTCCCGTTACTGCTTTTAATATTCTTTCTTTGTTTAGTGAATTTGGTGTTTTGATTATTATGTGCTGGGAGGACTTTCTGGTCTGGTCCAGTCTGTTTGGAGTTCTGAAGGCTTCTTGTATGTTCATGGGCATCTCTTTCTCTAGGTTAGCGAAGTTTTCTTCTACAATTTTGTTGAAGATATTTACTGGGCCTTTAAGATGTAAATCTTTGCTCTTGTCTATACCTATAATCCTTAGGTTTGGTCTTCTCATGGTGTCCTGGAGTTCCTGGATGTTTTGAGTTACCAGTTTTATGCATTTTGCATTTTCTTTGACTGTTGAGTAAATGTTTTTTCTATGGTATCTTCAGCACCTGAGGTTCTTTCTTCTATCTCTTGTATTCTGTGGTTGATGCTTGCATCTATGACTCCTGAATTCTTTCCAAGATTTTCTATCTCCAGAGATGTCTCACTTTGTGATTTCTTTATTGTTTCTACTTCCACTTTTAGATCCTGGATGGTTTTGTTCAATTCCTTCACTTGATTGATTGTGTTTTCCTGTAATTCTTTAAGAGATTTTGTGTTTCTTCTTTAAGGGCTTCTGCCTGTTGACCCATTATCTCCTCCTATATTTCTTTAAGGGATTTTTGTGTTTCCTCTTTAAGGGCTTTTACCTGTTGACCGATGTTCTCCTGTATTTCTTTAAGGGAGTTATTTAAGTCTTTCTTGAAGCCTTCTAATCAGCATCATGAGATATGATTTTAAATTCAACTCTTGCTTTTCCGGTGTGTTGGGGTATCCAGGACTTGCTGTGGTGGGAGAACTGGGTTTTGATGTTGCCATGTGGCCTTGGTTTCTGTTGGTAGGATTCTTGTGCTTGCCTTTCGCCATCTGGTGCTAGTTGGTATTGTTGCCTCTGGCTGGAGTTTGTTCCTCCTGTGGGCCTCTGTAAGTCTGTGTCCTTACTCTTCTGAGTTCAAAAGTGAAAGCACTGCTGGGAGATCACTCTCTCCTGGCGGGCTTTGCACAGAAGGCTGTGAAGTCTCCCCGCTCCCTGGTGCAAATGGTGGCAGGAAGACTTCTGTCCCATCTGCTGCACTGATCTTGTGCCCTGTGTGCTCCTAGCAGGTCCCCTCCAGAGAGAAGGTGGAGACCTCACCTCTGCGCTCAGAGTGAGAGTGCTGCCAGAGATCACTCTCTCCTGGCGGGCATACACAGAAGGTGTGGAGTGTCCCGGCTCTTTGCTGCGAGAAAAGATTATTTAAGGAAGTTTATAATGGGATTAAAAAATCTTCTATATGTCCTGAGAATACAATTGAAAAACAAAGAGTTTAAAAAAAATATATATATATATATATATGGAAACAAATTTAACCTATGCAGTTTTTATATGTAAATGTAATGATGTTGGTATTTCAGTGAGCCAGATCATATGAACAGATGTGCTAATTTTAAATTGTTACTGAATCTTTCAGGTTCTGTTGATGGAAATTCTTCAAAAGAAAATGAATCATCAGTGGTATATCCTAAAAGAAAGAAACGGACTAAGAGAAATCACGTATCTGAGAATACTGGGAAGAAACCTTGTCCATCAAAAAGACAGAAGACACAGATCAGCTCAACAGTACAGAGGTCTTTAAATGTAAAGGGTTCTAGTGGAACTGTTAGTGGCCAGGGTAACATTTCTAGTTCCCAGAGGAAGCCATTGAAAAACATTGAGGCAGACTCAACTCAGAAGAGCCTCCATATTTCTGGGTAATTTTTCTTGTATTTACAATATAGCTGTCTTTTCTTTTTCTCATTCAGAATTGTTTGGTTTGGCTTTGTTATGCAGTATTCAGAGTAAGAGTAAGCATAAAGGACTTTGACAAAGTTGTTCTTAAATTCAGTCTCTGCAGTTAGCTAGGTGACCCCTAAGCACAATACTACTCTGAATTTGTTTCCTCACTTGGGAATTTGAAGTGATAGATATTTAGTTGTATAGTATATCACATAGACTGTTTACATTAATGCCACTTGGTGTCACTTTTTTTTATTAGTTTCAGCCCAGGTTTGTATTCTCTCTCTCTTTTAAATTTGGAGTCTTTGTAAACTTCAGATACCTTCATGAACCTGATTCTACATCTTAAGGTTTTCAACTGAACATGATGAATACTTACTATAGTCAATTTTATATTGCTTGTATAATTATTTGTATATTGTTCTTCTAGAAGGAAGAACGTTTGAAAATAAAATTGAAAACTATTATTTTAAACTTTTTTCATAGACCTAAAAGAGGATCTAAATATCAAAACAGTGTTATGACATCACAGAATGTTCATTTAAAGTCTCATACTGAGGAATATACAAACAAGACACAAATGGTGTCTACTTTAAATTCAGAAGTGCCTAAACATTCAGTGTGGGAAGAAAGGTGTGTATGCAGTGTAGTGGTAGTAGAAGTCACTCACTACACTAGTTATCCATTTCAGTGTAGCAGTTTATTCCCAAACAGCATTTGATTTTTGGTGTTGACTTGCAAACATGTATTTATTTATACCTTGTGTGAGCTGGGAATCTGGGCAAGGGGTACCTAACTGAACCCAGTATTTCTTCTTTGTATTTTCTGTGAAGACTTGACTACAACTGGACGACCCACTTATGTTTCTCATGACTGTTGGCTGTATTTTGGTAGTTGGCTTTGGTTTCTTGTTTTGTGGCAGCTAACTTCCTACAAAGTAAATGATCTGAGAGAAGAAAGTGACCGTAGGGGAAATCAATGCCTTTTGATGACTTAAGGTCATCCTAAGTCCAGACCACATTCATGAAAAGGGAAATGAGGTTTTACCTTTTGACAAGAAGATTGCCAAGGACTTTGTGGATGTATTACTAAAACATCTACTCACACTGAACAAGTGAGATCAATCTGCTTGTATTATCTGTGAACTGTTAAAACCTTTAAAAGTGAAAGACTAATAAATGAGGGCAACTTCTCAGCCGCTAACGGGAGGACTAGAGTTCTTTACTGTGTGAGGGACAGTGGTTGTTACTTAGAGGAGGGCACATTACGTAGGCAGCCGAGGCACTGGGCCTGCTGATGGACCCCAAACTGGCCTTGAATTTTCCATCCTCCTGCCTCTTGAATACTAGGATTAAAGGCATGTTCTGCAAAACTTAGCTAGAGCTTAGCTATAAGCTCTATATAACTTATAAGTTTAGTCAAGTTTAATAGCAACATTATTTTACAAAAAAATAAGAGAAACCCACAAGCATATCCTAATTTTAAAAAGAAACCATCTACAAAAACTGAAATTAAACATGTAGGAGCTGTCCATCTGCCATCTCTCTCTCTCTCTCTCTCTCTCTCTCTCTCTCTCTCTCTCTCTCTCTCTCATTTAGATAGATTTGACTCAATGATGGGATCAAATCATAGTCCTTGCTTTATGCTGTGTGGAAATACATTCTTGATGCCCTATTGTGTCACTTTTAATTTCTTAAGAAAGAAACATGATAGTTTTGAGACATACCATGAAATTTAGACACATAGAAAAACACAAATTTTATGTGTTTTGTTCTTAAGTAGACCCTCCAGGTTCAAGAATTGTAAAATGCCTGACATCAGTAGTTCAGAAGTTGGTGATGGAAAGGACCAAGAGAGTTTGGGTAAGTTATTATTTTCTACGATCTTGGTTTCTAAGGCACTATGAATATAAAGTATTCTGTATTTATTTAAATTTTCAGTAGTAGCAAATGTGGATCTACTATTAACTTCCTACTTCCAACTTTATAGTTGGAAATGTGTTGAAATGGTCTAGATGGGTCTAGGCACTTGCTACTAAGCCTAACTACCTGAGTTGAAGTCCCTGGAATCCACATAGCAAAGGGAGAGAACTAATTTCCACAGTTGTCCTCTGCTCTTCACACAAATTCCTTGGCATATGTATCTAATAGCCCCTGCAACAGGATGGACGGACCGATGGACAGAACAGACTGACAGATCAATAGATAAATTTGTTAAGCTTATAAGGAAATACTTAAAGCAGCAGTACTACATGTTGATGACTAATGAAGATAGGTGGTTGATATATTGGGTTCATTATACTGTTTTCCTCTATTTTATATAAGTTTGAAAGTTTTCATGCCTCAATACAGTTTTACAGTTTTTTTGGTGCTGAATATAATGTTACACTATCTTTTTTATTACTACTAATTCACTAATTTTTTTTTTTTTACTGTTTTTACATTTATATATTTGTTTTTAAACTTTAACACTTTCTATATTCTTTATCTTTTATTTGGTATAGAAAGTGAATTTACCTGAGTAAAATTTTGAATAGTTTTCCCTATACAGTATTTTGTAATATGTTCTTTTAAAAATATATTTTTAAAGTACTGAAATTTTGGGTTTTTTAAATTTTTATGTTAATGAGCATTTTGCCTGCATGTGTGTCTGTATCATATGTATGACTGGTGCCTTTTGATGTCAGAAGAGGGCATTGGATTCCCTGTAGCTAGACTTTCCAGATGGTTGTGACCCACAGTGTTGGTGCTGGGTGGAGTGTGTTTGTTATTTGTTTGTTTTATTGATAGTAAATTTTGGAAGTCAAGAGGAATTACTGATTGATTATAAGAATGGTGGTTATAAGAAACAAACACTAGAAAGAACATTAAGGTTTTTGGTCTAAGCATCTGAGACAGCATTGTTCTTATCCAATGGAGACTTGTGAAAGGAGGAACAGATACAACAGAATCTTAGATTTGAACATGGTAAGCTTGATAGTTTTATGATCACCTGTTTCCTTTGATGGTGATCTGTTAAACAGTAGTAGTGGTGAGATGTTTGCTGCTACAGTGTTTTTGGCTTCACTTGTAGTCTACAGAAGCCATGTTATACACCTTAGATAAAGCTAGAATTCTGTCATTTCTTTTAGATGTTTCAACTTGATGGAGTGTTCTTAAAAAGTATTTGCTTATAATTTTCTTAATTTTAGGGGGGTCTGTTAAAAAGTTTCCTTGTCTATTTCTCATACTGTTAGTTTGGGCCCTTTCTTTTGGCTAGTTGGGTCAGGGATCTGCCAGTCTTGTTTTTCTCTGCAGAGACCCAGGTCCTGGATTTGTTAATTCTTTGTATTATTTTCTTTGCTTGTATTTCATTAACTTCTGCTGGGTTTGGATTTGGTTTGTCCTTGTTCATCTAACTCCCCCCCCCCCACACACACACACACATACACACATACACACATACACATAGGGTTTCTCTGTATAGCCCTGGCTGTCCTGGAACTCACTCTGTAGACCAGGCTGGCTTTGAACTCAGAAATCGGCCTGCCTCTGCCTCCCAAGTGTTGGGATTACAGGCGTGTGTCACCACCTCCCGGCTTGTTCATCTAACTTTTGAGTGGCATCATTAAGTTATATTTGCAGGTTTTTTTATTTTGTAATGTACGCACTTATACATTTCCCTCTTGGGAGTGCTGTGAATGTGGTCCAGCAGTTTTGCTGCATGCGTTATGGTTTCTTTTTCATTTAGTTACGAGAAGTCTTTTTTTTTTCTTGATTTCTTCTTTGCCCCATTAATCATTCAGTTATGAGTTCTTTGTTCTCCATTAGTTTGTGTACTTACTGGAAGTTTGTTTGCTATTGGTTTTAAGTTTTATTGTTTCATCATGGTCGGATAGGCTATAGAGAGTTATTTCAATCTTTCTGCATCTGTTAAGAATTTTGTGTGTGTGTCCCAGAATATTGCTTTTAGAGAAAATTCTATGTGCTGAGTAGAATGTATATTCTTTTGTGTTTAGATAGAATAATCTGTAGATACCTGGTAAGCTTTGTGATCGATTAATTCTGATATTTCTGTTTAATTTTTGTTCAGAATACCTGTCCATTGCAAATTGTAGGATATTGAAATCACATACTATTAATGGGTAGATGTTAATTTGTTCTTTTATTTCAGCAGTTCACTTTTTAGGAAATTGTGTGCCCTACAGTTTGGTGCACATTTGTTTAGGATAGAGATGTCATCTTGGTTAATTCTTCCTTTGATTAGAATGAAGTGTTCTTTTATTCTGATTATTTTAGCTTGAAGTCTATTTAGTCAAATATTAGGTCACCAACACACTTTCTTGCTTCCTGGTGGCATTTGGTTGGAATTCCTTTTGCCACCTACTCACTTTCAGGGGCCCCTATCTTTATAGATAAGTTGAGTTTTGTATAGAAAACAAAAAAAAAGATGGCCTTCCTTCCTTCCTTCCTTCCTTTCTTCCTTCCTTCCTTCCTTCCTTCCTTCCTTCCTTCCTTCCCTCCCTCCCTCCCTCTCTCCCTCCCTCCTCCCTCCCTCCTTCCTCCCTCCTTCCTTCCTTCCTTCCTTCCTTCCTTCCTTCCTTCCTGTTCTTGTTGCATGTCTTTAATCCCATGGGAGAGAGATGCTGGAGGATCCCTGTGAGTTTGAGACCAGCCTGATCTTCAGAGCAGTTTCCAGGACAGGCAGGGCTATACAGAGAAACTCTGTCTAGAAAACTAAAATAATATTCATGATAAAACAACAGTGTAGGGGCTGGAGTGATGCTTAGTTATTAGGAGCTTGCTGTTTCTAAAGCAGAGGAGCTGAGTTTGGTTCTCAGCACCTGTTACCTGGTGAGTCTTTTACCATCTGTAACTAGCTCCGGGGACCTGAGAGCCTCTTCCGCCTCCTCAGTCATTTACATGCACACCCTCTGGCACACATGAAAGTAAACTAAATAAAAATGTTTTTATGAAATATGCTGTGCTCATCAGCAAATTCTACAAAATGATAACCCTTCTGTATCAGTACACCATACAGATATATGTGTATATCAGAATTTGATATACATTTATGAATTGGAGGTTATTTTCTTTGAAATGACATTTTTTTCTAATTTATTGTGATAGTGGCTGTTGAGTCTACGCAGTATTGCCAGAGCCCACTGTTTCCTCCCTTCCTCGCTCTCTCTCTCTCTCCCCCTCTCCCTCTTTTCCTCCCTTCCTCCCTTCCTCCCTCCTCCCTTCCTCCTTTCTTTCTCTTTCTTTCTTTCTTTCTTTCTTTCTTTCTTTCTTTCTTTCTTTCTTTCTTTCTTTCTTTCTTTCTTTCTTTCTTTCTTCCTTCCTTCCTTCCTTCCTTCCTTCCTTCCTTCCTTCCTTCCTTCCTTTCTTTCTTCTAGATTTTCTTCTTTTTATTTTCCATTTATTTAGTTACATATTTATTTATTTACACTCTAGATTTATTCCCCCTACCCCCATCCACCCTCTGACTGTGGGTTTTATTTCTTCATCCATTCAGCAAACCTGTGTGTTTTCAGTGTAGAGTTGAGACCTGCGCCTTCAGGTTGTTACTCGCCATCATGCCAAGCATTATTTGCTGATGGCTCACTTTCCACTCATGAGCAAGGGAGAACCCTGCTTCGTTTGTTAATCCTAATGATCGTGCTCTATAAATATGCTTATTATATCAAAGTGTCCTACTGTTTTTCCTTAGCTTGTATTGTTTATCAATGAAAAATTCAAGTATAAGTTAGATTTTATGTTTAAATCTTATTTATAGTACTTATTAAGATTAATTAATTAGAAAATTAGCAGGCATATTGCATTGTTTATAATGTTATCCTTTGTATTTTGCAGATTTGACAAGAAGTTCTAATATGGTACCGGATAGGAATTTACATCACAAATTAGGTAAAATAATTTATTCTTAGAGTATTTCCATTGAAAAAATAGTACTACTGAATCTCTCTTTAAATATAATTTATTTAAGCAAGGAAAATATATCCCGGTTACTCTTACATATTTACTCAGCATTTCATATCATTATAACCCACTGAGTTACTGTTCTGTTGCTTATTTGTAAGTCCTATAGTCCCTTTTCCCCTCTGTTCTTTGGTACCACTCAAATGAAGAGGCTAGCGGAGATACTGACAGCCGGTGATGTCCAAGAGCTGCTCTCCTCTCCCAGTTTCCCCTGGCTCACTCCCATTCCCGCAGCTCGAGGGGCAAATGAGGAAACTGCATTAAAATGTCACCACAGTTGACATGGTGCATTTAAAAGTTGATAATTTTCTATCTTCATCCATTCATTCTGCCATTATATGTCATGTTCGTCAGATTTAATGATGAGTTCCACTTTGTCTAATATTAAAGCTGAACTAGCTTTCTGTTTGCATTGACATGCTAAATCCCATGACAATAGTTTTTAAATATGATTTTATTTATTTTTATTGTGTTTGTGATCACCTCTGAGTCTTTTCAAATTCCATGCATGCTTTCCAACCACTAAGCTGCCCTCATAACCTGTAATCCTTTTATTTGAAAGCTTATAAACACAGATCAGCGTACTATACTGTTTAGTCAAATTCAGTAGCTTCTAACTTAGTAAAGGAATTCAGTCTATACAAATTATTTCAGATAACAACATGCTTTCTTTTCCCTGGACTTAATGAGTATTTTAATTTCCCACAGTAACTGGTTTCCTTTGTCTTTGCTAGATGAGTAGAATGACCTTTTCTTTCCTCCCTTCTGTCTTTGACCATTTCAAAAATTGCCGTGCTTTCCCTTCACACACTTGGGTGCCCTGGCATTGGGCATACACATATCTCTTCCCCTACGATTATATCCAAACGATACCCTTTAGGACTAGATGTGTGTCTCAGTAGTGCTTACCTGATATTATACCTGAGGTTATCGCTTAACACCTCCTCTAAAACAAAACAAAACAATTAAAATCACAAGGAAAAGTAATCCTTACCAAGATATTTAATGTTTTCTATTTTTCCTCTTGATAAAAATAAAACATGTTGATTAATTTTATTTTTTCCTTTAGCCTATTCTAAGTTTTATTAAGACAATACAGATTCCAATGTATTGTACAAATCTCTATCTGATCACTTAGAAAACTAGTCACGTGCTCAGTACACGGAAGAAAGACTCTCATAAGTCAATGAGCAATGAGTCAGGCTTTGTAAAATCTCCTCTAGAATGTAGTCGAAACGTAAAGATTTCTTCCAGTCGCTAGGCTTGCTAAGTAACATGCATGAGTTGGATACAGACAAGCATTTCATGTTTCCTCTCCTATGTGGTATCTGGAGTTTTTTAAAAAAAGAAGGAAAGAAAATTAGAGAATTAGAGAGGGATAAACTAGGAAGAGATGGGGTCAGAACAAAGTAAGAAGGACAGGAAAAGGTATTATGTGGAATTGACCAAAGTCCATTACCTACAAGTATGACATACATGTGCCATGATGAAGGCTAATCAAAATGTTAAAGTTTTTCTTAATTTAAAATTTTTTCATATAATGTATTTTAATCATATTCTTTTTCCAGCCCCAGCAGTTCCCAGATCCTCTCCACTTTCCAACCTGCTCATATTTTCTCTTTCTCAAAAACAAAAGGAAAGCAAAAACAATTCAAAAAAAGAAAAGGAAAATGGCAAAAAACAAAACAAAAACAAAAACAAACAGACAAACAAAAAGTGTCAAAACCCACGGAGTGCATTTTATGTTGGCCAGCAACTCCTGTGCATGGGCTCTACTCTGGAATGTGACGCTCTATTGGAGAAAAATACTTTTCCCTTTCCCAGCAAATATTAGTTGCAAATAGCTTCTTGGTTAGGGATGGGATTTTGTATTTATTTCTCCTTTATGTTTGGGTGTTTGTCTGGTTTGAACCTATACAGGTCTTGTGTGTGAAGTCTTTATGAGTTCATATGTGTATCAGGCCTGGAGGATACTGATTCACTGGAGTCTACCAACACCTCTGACTTTTACAGATTTTCTGACTCCTCCCCTCATAGATCACTGAGCCTTCACGGGAGGGCTTTGATAGACATCCCATTTATGGGTGAGAGTTCCACCCTCTCTCCCTCTCTGCACACTGGCCAGTTGTGGGCCTCTGTTTTAATTCTTGTCTACTTCAAGAAGAAGTGGATCTTTTGAGGGCTGAGAAATGATCTGACCTATGGGTAACAGTATGTCACTAGGAATCATTTTATTTCTGTGTTCCTTTAGCAGAAAAATTATAGACATTTCCCAAACGCCTATGATCTTCCTATGCGCTGGCTCTTGGCTACTTTAGTAGTACTAGGCATGGGTATGATCTCATGGAATGAACCTTAAATCCAATCAAAAAGTGGTTGTTATTCTCATAACATAGATGTCACTATTGTGCCAGTATATGCTCTAATCAGGTTGTTGTAGGTCTCTGGATTTGTAGCTGAATGATATTCATGATAACTTTTCTTTGGTAGCATGAAAAGAACCTCACTGTTCATTAGTAGAGGTGAAGCTCTAGGTCATAATCAGCTTAATTTCTTTGTGTTTGATGACGTAAGTTGTCTCTTCAGTTATAGGGCCTTATTGCCTGAGGTTGTAGAGAGTAACCAATAGCCTTGACCACAACTTGTAGTGTTTGGGAGGTGGGCTGGTTATGGGACTCCTTTGGCCAGTTACTCAACACGATGTAACTCATGCCTAGCACTGGAGAGTTTAGCATATGATGTTTCCCCCATTATATGATGACTTCATTTAAGTGCCTTTAATTTTATGTATGTATTTTAAGAAGCTTACAAAAAGGTAGGTTCCCTGTGGTTTTTCAAAAAGCTGTTTTAGATGTCCCTCCAAAAATCGCCCCCCCCCCCCCAATTTAGCCTTCTTAGTCCAATTTCCCCTTTATCTCTTTATAATCTATATTCTGGTGCTCATTCCTTGGGAGAGACCTTTCTTCCCTGGTATTTAACTAAGTACCAAGTATTTAACCTCTGTATAGTACAACTTGAAGTCTAGGATGGTGATAACTTTAGAAGTTCTTTTATATTCAGGATTTTTAAAAATATATATTTTATTGGATATTTTCTTTATTTACATTTCAAATGTTATCCCCTTTCTTGCCCCCACCCCCACCCCTGTATTCCACTCTCCCCTCCCCTGCTTCTGTGAGGGTGCTCCCCTACCCACCCACCTGCTCCTGCCTTCCCACCCTCAAATTTTCCTACACTGAGGCATCAAACCTTCACAGGACCAACGGCCTCTCCTCCCTTTGGTGTCCAGCAAGGCCAATGTCCTCTGCTACATATGCAGCTGGAGCCATGGGTTTCTCCATGTGTACTCCTTGGTTGGTGGTTTGCTCCCTGGGAGCTCTGGTTGGTTGATATTATTGTTCTTTCTATGGGGTTGCAAACCTCTTCAGCTCCTTCAGTCCTTTCTCTTAACTCCTCCATCGGGGACCCCCGTGTTCAGTCCAATGGTTGGCTGTGAGCCTCTGTATTTGTGAGATTCTGGCAGAGCTTCTCAGGAGACAGTTATATCAGGCCCCTGTCAGCAAGCACTTCTTGGCATCCACAATAGTGTCTGGGTATCCTTTGTGTGTTTGTATTTCCATATGAAATTGGAGAATATTTAATTCTGTTAAAAATTGTGCTAGAATTTTGAGGGACATTGCATTGAATATGTAGATTTCTTTTGTGAAGATGGATCTTTTTACAACATTAATCCTGCAGGTCCTACAGATTTGCTTGGGAGATCTTTCCATCTTCTAGTATCTTTTTTTCTTCAATGTCTTAAAATTTGTATGAAGTTTTTCACTTGCCTTGTTAATTATACCTCCTTCTTTATTTGCTTCTCCTTTTTTCTTCTTTCTATTCTTTCTTCCTTTCTTTTGATTTTTTCTAAATTGTAGAATGTACTGTTTCCTTAATTTCTTTTTTTTTTATTGTTGGGTTTTGTTTTTGTTTATGATCACACCCCTCCCTCCCGTCACACAGCCCCTCCACTCATTTCCCCTTCCCTTACCTCTGAGAAGGGGGATGTCCCCCGCTGGGTATCAACCCACCCTGGCACCTCAAGTCACTGCAGGTCTAGGTACATGCTCTCCCATTGAGGTCAGGCAAGGTAGCCCAGTTAGGGGAACAGGATCTAGAATCTACAGGCAGCTCCCCTTCCCACCCTCCCACTTCAGTTGTTGGAGGACGCACATGAAGTTTGCAAGTATTTATGAAGAATTTTTGCTGCTATGTTTAGAAAAGAGTTTGGTCTGTAACTTTTTCTCATTTGGATCTTTGTATAATTATGCTATCAGGGTAATACTGGCTTTATTGAACCAACTAGGAAATAATCCTTTAGTTTCTATTCTATGGAATAATTTGAACAATATTGGTGTTAGTTCTTTCAGTTTGTGATAGAATTCTGCATCTATCTATCCTTGGGCTCTTTTTCTTTCCTTTTTGGGGGCTGGTGGGGTGACTTAGTTATTGCTTCTATTTTACTTGTTATATATCTGTTTATATTGTTTAATCTCAATTTGACTTTGGTAGGTTTCCCTAATTTCAAATATATATCAAAAGCTCAATTTCTTTTAGGTTTTCTGGTTTGATTTTTATTTTTCCTAATCCCATATCTTGATAGGTATTTTTCTTTAGATTGGGAAATTTTTTTTTCTATGATTTTACTTAAAACATTTTCTATGTCTTTGACCTGGGTTTTATTTCTTTCTTCTATACTTATTATTCATATGTTTGGTCTTTTTGTAATGCCCCATGCTTTTTGTGTTGTTTATGTCTGGGTTTCTTAAAATTTAACACCTTCTTTGACTGAGCTATTTGTTCTGTTTTATCACTTGAGATTCTCTCTTCTGTGTCTTTCATCGATGAGGCTTGCTTCTGAGGTGTTTGTTTGACATCCTGAACTTTATAGTTACAGTTTTCCTTTTGTCTGAGTTTTCTTTACTGGTTCTTTTTTTGTTAAATTCTACCTTAATGCCTTGACTGTCCTCATGAATTCATTTATCCCTTTGTGTTTCTGTGATCTTCATTAGCTCAGTTATTCCTATCCTCGTTAAGGTCTTTGAGCATATTTGTTTATTTCTATTTTGCAGTCCTTTGCTGTGCCTCAGCTAAACTGTTTTTCCTGGCGCCTGTTCCAACAGGGTTGCAGGCTTCTGGAAGAGGTGTTTTGGTTATTCATGTTTGTTTTTGTGCTGGAATCTAGACTTCTGAAGTTATGGCTTTTGAAGTGTTTCTTGGCACAGCTGTTTTTTCTTTGTTGTGTGGTGGACATTGTCTTGCTTGCTGCTGCCCATTCTGGGTCCTAGCCAAGTGTAACTCTTTGGGATCCCTGATTCCCAGCCAAGTGTGGTGACTGGTGTATGTGCTCTGTGGGTCCATGAGATGTCACAAAGGCATGGAGACAGGATAGCAGGAAAGACCGTGAGGTTTGGAGAGGAGGAACTATCTGCACTGCAAGGCTGTGTCCCAGGGGCTTAGACAGTGGCTGGGAGCATTTCTCAGGTGGCAGGCTGCAGCAGGAGAATGGATGGTTTAGAGAGTCTAGGCTGGAGAGCAGGAAGGAAGATAAAATTCATGCACCTGGCTGTAGCCAAATGTTCTGACTGGGAGTCCTTGGTAGAGAGTAGTTCTGTAGGTTAACAGTACTCATAAACTAACATAATCTCAAATTATAACAATGAATTCTGTTAATATATGGAGTGTAGCTTTGTTCAGATAAGATGATACAATTAATATTCTCATGTGTATTAGAGATGTATTAGTGTAGAGGTTTCATTTTTCCTGGACTTTAATTGTTTATACCGACATGTAGAAATGTGACTTTTGTCTCCTGATTGGAACAGTATGTTATAAAGGTTGATATGCATCTATCTACTATGTTTACTGAATATTTTGAATTTTGTTTAACTTTTGACAGTTCTGCCCTCCACCTCACCTGGTGTTCGTAGATCTAAAAGAGTACGTTTGAAACCTCTGGAATATTGGCGAGGGGAACGAGTAGATTATCAGGAAAGCTCATCAGGTAAGATCTGATTTAGACTATAATATCTCATAAATGAAGGAATTATTGCTGCAGTTTACCATATGACAGGCCTTATTCAACAAATTTATAGATATTACCTCATTTAATCATTACCCTGCCTCACACACATACACACATAAACATGTCTAAAGAATAAGTTTCAAATTCAGGTTTATCTCATTATTATAGAAATGCTGATTTTGTTTCTCTTTTGTAACTGGCTGTTTGACTGATTTTTGTAGACATTGTCCTTTAGATATCTGAAGTTTTTAATTGTCCAAAGTAAATCCTCCTTACGGTGTATTTTATTTTAATTATACGCATGCATGTAGGTGTGAGGATATGCACAGAGGCAGAGTCATTGGCATCCCCTGGAGCTGGAGTGAGCACTTGGTTGTGAGGTGCCTTGCATGGCTGTTGACAGCTGAAGGCTGGCCCTTTAGAAGAGCAGTACAAAGTTGTTCCTGGTGAAGCATCCTTCCAGCCCAAATAAACATAGTAGAGCATGAAAAAGCTAATATGTGAGGAAGATGATACCTTCTCATCCTTAGCAACTCTTCTCTTTATAGAGCATTAACAAGGATCTAAATGTTGAAGTTACTTTTCTACTTTGATAGATGTAGTTATGTTAAAGGACACTTAAGTGTGGCTTACTGTTTCCCACTCATTACGAGTTTCTGCATGCAGCCTTTTTTGTTTTTAACCCTCCACTGAAAACTATTTCAAGTAATAAGTCGTTGAGTCTTCTTTCATCTATGACATCATAGAGTGTTAGAGACTCAATTGAAATTGGCTAGGATTTGTGTCATTTTAACAGCTATAACACGTAGGGACAGTGATATTTCCTTTGCTACTTTGAAATGAAATATAATATATTTAATGTTTTGCTTTAAGCTTTTGATGCTCCCAGAAATGTTATATTTGCTTTTTTTTCTTAAATTTTAGGAGGACATACGTTTGAAATAATATCCCCAACTTTAGCATCAGCCACAATAAAGGCAAAAAGAAACCTGGGCAAAGCCAGCCAAAGAGTCACCAAGAAATCGATCCGCCCTGAGAACTGCAAAAGTATGAAACTGTTTCTCACATAACTTAGATTTCATACCTCTTAAAACTTAAGACACAATATTCTTATCAGTAAAACTCACTTTATAATGACATAGTTCCATTTGGAAAGTAGACAATAATTTTGTTTTTGTTTTTTGTTTTTTGTTTGTTTTTGAATTTTCGAGACAGGGTTTCTCTGTGTAGCCCTGGCTGTCCTGGAACTCACTCTGTAGACCAGGCTGGCCTTGAGCTCAGAAATCTGCCTGCCTCTGCCTCTCAAGTGCTGGGATTAAAGGCGTGCGCCACCACTGCCTGGCAATAATTTTCTTATAAAAATAGCTATATAGTATAAATATCTCCTCACTTAGTCTTAAGAACCTTCCCTTTTCCATATTCAAAGTATGCTTGCAATAGTCATGTAATGAACTTTTTAAGAACTTTTTTATAATTGCAGCTTTGAGGGAATATGCAAATCACCAGTTACAGTCTTTTGAAATCAAGAGTTGATGTGTCTCACAGAGGTATTAGCTTTACATTGAGTTGTATGCCTTAGAATTTGAAATTTTGTTTTTTAGAGTGGTAACTTATGAATAGAAAGTAGTTGTTAAATCTTTGTCAGTTTTCTTTACAACGTTGTTCCTGGTGAACCATCCTTCCAGCCCAAATAAACATAGTAGAACTTGAAAAAGCTAATATGTGAGGAAGATGATACCTTCTCATCCTTAGCCACTCTTCTCTTTATAGAGCATTAACAAGGATCTAAATGTTGAAGTTACTTTTCTACTTTGATAGATGTAGTTATGTTAAAGGACACTTAAGTGTGGCTTACTGTTTCCCACTCATTACGAGTTTCTGCAGCCTTTTTTGTTTTTAACCCTCCACTGAAAACTATTTCAAGTAATAAGTCGTTGAGTCTTCTTTCATCTATGACATCATAGAGTGTTAGAGACTCAATTGAAATTGGCTAGGATTTGTGTCATTTTAACAGCTATAACACGTAGGGACAGTGATATTTCCTTTGCTACTTTGAAATGAAATATAATATATTTAATGTTTTGCTTTAAGCTTTTGCTGCTCCCAGAAATGTTATATTTGCTTTTTTTTCTTAAATTTTAGGAGGACATACGTTTGAAATAATATCCCCAACTTTAGCATCAGCCACAATAAAGGCAAAAAGAAGCCTGGGCAAAGTCAACCAAAGAGTCACCAAGAAATCGATCCGCCCTGAGAACTGCAAAAGTATGAAACTGTTTCTCACATAACTTAGATTTCATACCTCTTAAAACTTAAGACACAATATTCTTATCAGTAAAACTCACTTTATAATGACATATTTCCATTTGGAAAGTAGACAATAATTTTGTTTTTGTTTTTTGTTTTTTGTTTGTTTTTGAATTTTCGAGACAGGGTTTCTCTGTGTAGCCCTGGCTGTCCTGGAACTCACTCTGTAGACCAGGCTGGTCTTGAGCTCAGAAATCTGCCTGCCTCTGCCTCTCAAGTGCTGGGATTAAAGGCGTGCGCCACCACTGCCTGGCAATAATTTTCTTATAAAAATAGCTATATAGTATAAATATCTCCTCACTTAGTCTTAAGAACCTTCCCTTTTCCATATTCAAAGTATGCTTGCAATAGTCATGTAATGAACTTTTTAAGAACTTTTTTATAATTGCAGCTTTGAGGGAATATGCAAATCACCAGTTAGTCTTTTGAAATCAAGAGTTGACGTGTCTCACAGAGGTATTAGCTTTACATTGAGTTGTATGCCTTAGAATTTGAATTTTGTTTTTTAGAGTGGTAACTTATGAATAGAAAGTAGTTGTTAAATCTTTGTCGGTTTTCTTTATACCTTGTCTCTATATTTTGTACTGATTTTGTTAATGGAGACTAAGTTTAAGAAAGTACTTTTGTTTCCATGGTATTTGTTTTACAGAGAAGAAGATGGAGTTGAGTCTAGATATTCGTCTGGGAGATCCCTTTCAGGCAACATTGGCAAAGGACCTAGAAACAGGAGAGATTGTCCCCATGGGTAAGCGCGGAAATGATACTGAATGTAACCAACTATTGCATTACTGGTTTGTGTCTATGTGCTCTCTCGTCTTCCCCCTCCTCTTTCTTTTCCTCTTTCCTTTGTCCTTCCCTCTCTTCCCTCCCCCCTCTCAGCTCTAAAATTTATTTAGTTTTGTTTATTTAATTAGCACCAGGCATGGTGCTGGAGAGGTAGACAGCCTACATCCTGATCTGCAGGCAGAGAGACGCCAGCCTTGGTGTTGGCTTTGGAAGCCTTAAAGCCTCCTGCCCCCCCCCCCTCCCCAGACACACTTCCCACAAAGCCACATCTAACCTTTCAAATAGTGTCACTCCCTGGTGACTAAGCACTCAAATAGATGAGCTTTGTGAGCCTCGGGGGGATTTTTGTTCAGACCACAGAAATGATAACAACTATTCCTCCAAATCAAACAGATTGGATAACTTACAAGTCACTAATGGTATGCTACTTTAATTTCTCTATGAACTATTTTACCTTTACCATCTTTTGATAAACTCTTAACAGAGTTATTCTCTCTTGATACGGTTATTTACAAGGCAGTGAGGGTAAAATGCAGAAAGTATTGTTCGGTGGAAAAACATAACTTGAGCTCTTCCAGGCTAGGAAAATTCTGTTTTTAACATTTTGTTGCTGTGTGTGATCCCCTACTCCCCAAGACAGCGTTTCTCTGTGTGACCCTGGCTGCCTGGGCTCACGCTGTAGAGCAGGCTGGTTTGGAACTCCTCTGTCTGCCTCTGCCTCTCGAGTGCTGTCATTAAAGGTGTTTGTTTTCAACTTTTATCTGTTTTAATAGTTATGCATTTTCTTTATTGCACTGTATATGTGACCCTTAACATTCTCAAATATCTAGTACTATAGACCAGAAGCTGATGATAATGTATTAAGAGGCCTGGAAAAGTTCATAAGTTCAAAGGAAACCTGAAATGAGACTGATTATTTAGCTAAACCTTATATTTTGGTTTCTTGTAGTATTTACTTAATTAAGTAGAAATCTTTCTGTTTAATCATCAAATGAACAAAACCCAACTCATGATTGTCATGATGCATTTTTATTTTGGATTATGTTAAGCTTTGTAAAGACACGGGGCTCATTAGCCTGTCTCTCCTAATATTATTTTCCATAGTAGCAATAGTGTTAAGCTAAGCTAAGTAACAAACAGTGTTTAGTTTGCATTGCGTCAGTCGCTCTTCCCTTCTCGTGCATAAACTCTTTGATATTCTCAGAATCTGTTTAGCACACACCTTTTTTGTAAACTGGATATTTTCTTTATTTACATTTCAAATGCTACCTTCTTTCCCACCTCCCCACCCCTTCCTGGAAGCCCCTTATCCCATCCTTCTTCCCCATCTTCTGTGACTCCACCCACCCACCCACCTACCCACCCACTCCCACCTCCCCACCCTCTATTCCCCTACATTGGGACATCTGTCGAGCCTTCATAGGACCAAGAACCTCTCCTCCCATTGATGACTGACAAGGCTGTCCTCTGCTACACATGCTGCTGGAGATGCACTCCTTGGTTGGTGGCTCAGTCCCTGGGAGCTCTGGGGAGTCTGGTCGGTTGATATTGTTGTTCTTCCTATGGGGCTGCAAACCCCTTCAGCTCCTTTGGTTTTTTCTCTAACTCCTCCATTGGGAACCCCGTCTCAGTCCAATGGTTGGCTACGAGCATCTGCCTCTTTATTTGTAAGACTCTGGCTGGGCCTCTCAGGAGACAGCTTTCAGCAAGCATTTTTTTGGCATCCACGATAGTGTTGGGGTTTGGTGACTGTGTCTGGGATGAATCCCCAGGTGGCACAGTCTCTGGATGGCCTTTCCTTCAGTCTCTGCTCTACACTTTATCTCCATATTTGCTCCTGTGAATATTTTGTTCCCCTTCTCAGAAGAGGTGGCTTAGAGGTTAAGAACACACACCCTTTAAAAGAAGGAGATCAAGGCTTAGAGGGAGAGATTATCAAGAATCATGCAGTTTATGCAACCTTCGGCATTCTAGTCCAGAGTCAGTGATCTTCTATCTGCCTATTAATACAGATAATATTAGAATATACAGTAGACAATTATAATATGTATGTATCATTGAGCTCTCCTATTACAATAGGGTTTACCATGTGTAGCCCAGTTGGACTTGCAATTTGGAGTCCTTTTACTTCAGTTCTCTAAGTGCTGAGTTACAGGCTGTTAAACATGTCTAACTTGTGATTGTTTTATATGTGTATTTTTATGTGTATTATTATTTTTTCCCTAGATCTTATAAGACCACGAGATACATACCACTTTTTTGTTGAGCAACATGGTTTGAAAGTTTTTAAAATATTAGATACAACATTTTTTTCTACTGGAAAGTTGATTTTAGGACCCCATGAAGAAAAAGGAACACAGCATGTTGGCCAGGATATATTGGTGAGTATACTTCTCCATTTATTTCCGTTTTTCTGAAGAACAACTGATGAAACGTTAAAATTCTATTTACTTGCTAGTAAAAACTCATAATTACACTCCACAAAGAAATTTTTCATTTATTAAATCTGTTGGAAGTTAGCCAATACTCATGTTTGGGCTGGTAGTGAGGAACTTGTGCTGCCACCTCTGGGTAATTAGAGCAGATTAATCAACTACTGTTACATATATGCGACATTTGGCATTCTAGTCCAGAGTCAGTGATCTTCTATCTGCCTATTAATACAGATAATATTAGAATACACAGTAGACAATTATAATATGTATGTATCATTGAGCTCTCCTATTACAATAGGGTTTCCCATGTGTAGCCCAGTTGGACTTGCAATTTGGAGTCCTTTTACTCCTTTTTATATATAAAGGCGCACACCTTTAATCCTAGCACTTGTGAGGCAGAGGCAGGCCTCGAACTCAGAAATCTGCCTGCCTCTGCCTGCCTCTGCCTCCTCTGCCTCCCAAGTGCTGGGCTTAAAGGCGTGTGCCACCACTGCTGGGCGAGGCACATGTTTAGATGACATAATTTTTTTTTTTAAATTTCTAGTCACAAAGAGAGCTTCAGAATCTTTGAGGAGTATTTCTCCATTTAGAGAGAGGTTCTTCTATAGAGGTTGAGAATGTACTTTATGGAGTCAGACTCCCTGATTCTAATCCCAGTCATTACATTGACCGAAGTTACCTAACTTCAGCTTCTACATTCTTCAGCTGTGAAAATCCACTGAAACCACACCTGTGTCAATATGAGGCCTAAGTAAATGAAAACGACATGTATGCGCTTGGAGAGCTAAGTTCTATACTTAATAGTAAAGGATAATCATCAATAATAAGCTAGGTTCTAACTTACTCTGATATTTGTTGCCTTAGTTTAATAATAGTAGATTTAGTGTTTCCAAACATGAACATTTATTTCTCAGTTTTGGAGTCTGAAATGTGTTTGTTGAAGGCATGCTTCCTTCAGGAGAAGAGAACTGGGGAGAAGTGGAGCGCAGAGGAGAGCAGAGGAGAGCAGAGGAGAGAGAGGGGTGGAGAAGAGGAAGGGGAGAGACAGAAAGGAAGAGGACATCCTGGTATAACTAACTTTAAGGGCACTAAATGTCTTTCATGATGGCTCCACACTAATATCAAAATATGAGGCCCTCAACACATATACAGCAGAGGACTGCTGGGTCTGGGTTCAGTCAGAGGAGATGCACCTGTCAAAAGATTGGAAGCCCCAGGGAGTGGAGAGGTCTGGTGGGGTAGGGGGTATGGGGGTACGGACATGCTTGAGGAGACAGGGATGGGATAGGGAACGGAACAGAGGGTGGACCAAGAGGGGGATAAAATCTGGAGTGTAAAAATAAAAAATTAAATTAAATGTAAATAAAATAAAATAAAACATTGTCACTGTCCAAAAAATAAAAAGATTTGAATGTATGAAATTTGCTGACAAACATGGTAGGCACACCCTAAGATTTGCAGGCTTTAGACTGTTAACAGTACACCTACATATGAATAAGTCGTGAAGTTTGGCGTCCTTGGATTTGAAGCTAACATAGCTGAAAGAAAGTCTTTTAGGTGGGGGATGGGGCATCATTGAGACAGGGTTTCTTTCTCTGTGTGGCCCTGGCCGTCCTGGAACTCATTCTAGCCCACACTGGCCTTGAACTCACAGATTCACAAGCCTCCGCCTCCAGAGTGCTGGGATTAAAGGTGTGCACCACCACAGCCTGGCCTATTGCTTTCTTAACCTGATGTCTAACTATGTGAGTTGTTTGTTGTATTTCGCTTTGTCATTCCTTCCTACTCACAATAGGGATTTGGCTTCTTATCTATGGTTCCTCTTTCCAGTTGAGATCTGAGTTGCTAGAAAACATGTAATCTCCCCCCCCCCCCATATATTTTTTATTTACATTTCAAATGATTTCCCCTTTTCTGGCCCCCCACACCCTGAAAGTCCCATAAGCCCCCTTCCCTCCTCCTGTTCTCCCACCCACCCCTTCCCACTTCCCTGTTCTGGTTTTGCCCTATACTGCTACACTGAGTCTTTCCAGAACAGGGGGCCACTCCTCCATTCTTCTTGTACCTCATTTGATGTGTGGATTAGAAAACATGTAATTTTTGAAGAAGCATGTATAACATTTTTCTTTTTAAGAAAAGTTTACTGCTAAAGTGGTTCATGATGTTTAATGAACAAAATTAGAGCAAAACTTAATTAGATTTTTAAATTATTATTATTATTTTTTCCCTAACAAAGTACCACATACTAGTAGTGGTTTAAGTAGTGGCCTCTATCTTATTTTGGCTAATTACAGGTGGCAGGTTTGGCTGGGTAGTCTGGTTAGAAGATATTACAGGTCAAGGACGAATATTTTGACAACTTGTGTTCTTTGCTAAGGTTGAGTCTGTGGGGAGAATTTGGTTCCCATGTGGCTACAGGACTGTTCTGCTCATTTTCTGTCTGGATATTGGCAGCTGTTAGAAAGAGCCTATGTTCCTTGGCTTGTGGCCACTTGTCCTTACCACCAGCAACAGTGCAAAAACCTTTTGGTTAAAATTCCTTTGTTTGCATTGGTCCCCGCTTCCCCCAATGTGTGTGTGTGTGTGTGTGTGTGTGTGTGTGTGTGTGTGTATGTGTGTGTGTATTCATTCTGGGGCTGTGTACGGGGTAGGTTGGGTGGAGTTCCTCTTTAAGGTTTGTATGATTAGGCTGGGTTTAGTTAAAATTAAGGATTACTCCCTGTCCTAAGGTCCTTTTGCCACATAAGATGTATTCCCAAGTTCTGCAAATTAAAATGCAAACATCTGTGAAGAATACTTTTGCCTGCTGTATTTCATTTAAGAATTTCTGTAGTATAATTGTGGTTCAATTTGAAATGAGATTTTTATTTTTAATTTTATAGGTTTTTTATGTTAACTTTGGTGACCTTTTATGTACATTACATCAAACACCTTATATGATAACTACTGGGGATTCATTTTATGTTCCTTCAGGTAAGAACAATTAAAGCATCCTTTAGATTCATATTGTTTTAGTGCCAGTGTTAGTGTGTAGTTCCACTCATGTAAATGCTACAGTGGTCAAAATAAATCACAATGCTATTGATGCCAGAGCAGTTCAGTACATAGTTTCCTTTCATTAAATAAGTATATTAGTTTTTGATGTGTGAAATTCAGACTTCATTGCTAAATAATAAAAATATTGGGTAGAAGTTGTGCTGCATTTAAAGCTATAAGGGAAGTTGTTTCTGTAGTGGTAAGTATTTCCTATATTATATAGCCCCCCCCCTTTTTTTTGACCAGTATAGTATAAAAGATTACAAGTCATTGGTAACAGGTATTTTAATTTATTTGCTTGTTTATTCTTTCATTCAGTAAATATAATTAACAGTGTACTTTGGTACCAAGTATTGCTTTTTAAGTTTAAGATAAATAAATGGAAAAGAGAAAGAAAAGTTCCACATTTATAAAGTATACATTGTAATGGATATTTTAGCTCTGTTTCTGTACTTTTGTCTTGTTATGGTGCTGGGAATTGAACTGAGATTCCTTTCTTATTGCTGGGCAAGTGCTCATTGAGTGCATCGGCAGCCCCATGCGCTATTGGCTTTAATGGCTATCAACTTCTGTATAGAGAAGTCACAGTGATATTTCATGCAAGTAACCCTGTCATATGTGACACTATCTGACACTCTGTTAAATTACCGATTAATTAAAAATCGTGTTTGGCTTTACAAATTATTATTGTTGTTGTTATTATTATTATTATTTACAAATTATTTTATCCTTACCTGTGTATGTATGTATGTGTGTGTCTGGTTTACAGGAACCCACAGCATTTCTAAAGATTATTTAAACTTTGGTTTCAGAATATATTTCTCTTCTTGCACACATTTTTAACTTAACTCTGCCTTTGTAATACAATGATGGGAAATTTTATGTTTTTTCAGATTCTCACCATATAAGTAGGTGGTGATTAACTTTTGTGTCTTTGGATTCATGCAGTTAAATAAGTTACTTTAAGTTAGATAACTGTTTCTGTTTCATATTATATACTTATATGTGTTAAGTGGTAAATATTCAAAAAAATTTTTAGTGGAGACAAATCTTTTTGTTACTTTAAATAATTATATCTTCTTGTTCTTTACTTTTAGGTAATCATTACAACATTAAAAACCTCTTGAATGTGGAAAGTTGTCTACTTTTTACTCAAATAAAAAGGTGAAATAAATGTGTATATATATAAAATGTTTATATGTAAATTTTTATAACTGATTATTTTATAGTAAAATTTTTTGTTTAGTTTTGCATTAGTATATCATTTTATACTCCTTGCTAAACATTTCATAATCTTGTATGTATCTTTTGATTTTTCCTTGAGTGTAAATACTGTTTAGTGATGATTTTATTGGTATTGCTTTGTTAATATTGCAAAGAAAAAACAACAAGAAAAGAAACTAAACTCACTATTGCCACAGTATAAAGCACATCTGCTACAAAAGAGCTGGTTAATATGTCCATTCATTTGCAGTAGTTGGTTTCAGATATAAAGTTTGAATTGTCGGTCATTAAATAATCTAATAGAGAGCTGTGGTAAATGTGCTGAATTAATTTCCATGGGCTGCTGTAACAAAGGGATTTAAACCACTGGGATTTGTTTTTGTATTTTTGGTCTTGATGTTTTGAGGGTCGAAGTGTGAATTTAAGGTGTACTCAGAGCAGTGCTGACTTACTTCTGTAGAAGGACTCCATTTCTTTTTTCTTTTTTATATGCTTCCTATCTTTGGCTTTCCTTGTACCTTGAACATTCCAATCTTTATCTCTTTATCAAATGTCTTACTTTTCTGTGGCTGTGATAAGATAACCATGATCAATGCAAATTATGTAAGGAAGTATATATTTGAGGCTTATAGTTTCAGGGGATTGGTCCATAATTATGCTACAGGGAGATCTTACATGTAGATCTGAGAGACCAAATGTTTTGGGTTCCATCTTAGAAAATCTGATCTAAGTTTAGTCTCAAGTAAACTAATAGGCCAGTCCCCTGGAACTCCCTCAGTTAGATGCTTACCAGGCTAGAAATGCTCACCGCTTGCTTGCCATGTTCTATGAAACCTTGTCCCGATGAGTGTTCTAGGCTTTTCTCCACCTGAACCATCCGTGCATTGGTGGTGAGTTAAGCCCCAAGCTTGAGCGTATGAATAAAGACCCTGGTGTGATTACACTGGATTTGGCTTGTTGGTGGTCTTTAGGGGTCCAGTGTTTCAGCACAACAGATCCATAAGCACAAGGCAGAGAGAGCTGACTGGGAATGCCATTTGCTTTTGAAACCTCTGGGCCAGCTCCTAGGAACACACCTCCTCCAACAAGGCCACACCTTTCTAATCCTTCACCTACAGTTTCACCTGCTATCTGCCATGCTGATTATACTTTTGCACTTAGCCTGAGGCCCAGTAAATACAGACTGATTGCATGGGGCAGTGATAATGGTCCAGCATCTGTTTATGGTGATACAAAACCTACCTTACTATGAGGAGGTCAGGAATTCTCTGGGCCCAGGTCATTTCTTTAACAGTCTGATTGAATCAGGATACTTGCTTAAAACTTTGTCTTTTTCCTGTTGCAATTCTGGCAGAGCCTTTGTTTAGGCGGCAGTCTTATGGAAGTTGGAGATGTGTGGAGCAGGCTCTGCTATCTCCTGATTGCCCCCAGCCTGAGAAACAGATGCACTGGAAGTAGGAACACCTTGCTGAGGTCATCACATCTTTCATATACAAGGCTTGGAGGAATCAGGATAGAAGGGACTGATGCCTGAGGACTAGCTCTAATAATACCAGAAGGAGCTGTGCAAGGCTGCCAAGGGAGAACTGTAACCAAGAGTTCTATCTACCTGTAAAGCCTGAAAATCGTCACCAGTGTGGCGTGATACTTCAGTAGTGGCACTTGTATCCTGAGGATACCCAACAGCCAGCTAGGACTTAAGGCCTGCTCAGTAGGAAGGGATTCCTGACTGAATTGGGAAACATAGTCCATTATCCGTGATTGGTGAAGTCAAGAACCTTAGAGGAGAAAGAACTACACTTGTTATTCTTTGTAGACTAGGATAATAACTGTGCTCTACTTATACTCACAGATAAGTGTAGCTCCCATCCCTCATCAAAGAAATTTATTTTGGTAGCCAATGAAGACTATTAGAAAAATTCATAAACTCCTCAAAATGCAGAAGACAACTGACTATGTGGTGCTTGTGCCAAATTGATAGGTTTTCAACACAACCACTAAATTAGGGGATGATAAGGGACACAGGGAGGATATACTTTATGAACCAAAGGCCCATGATATCTGCTTCAAGATAAGGCCTTCTACATCGACAGGAAAGTGCAGCCATGAAATTTTGACAACATGCTTGCTTATATAGGCACGTGCCAACGTATCTGCTTTTGTGCAGTGCTAGGGAGTTGTGCTGGATAGTTTTAAGTCAACTTGACACAAAAATCACCAGAGAGGAGGGAACATTAAGAAAATCCGTCCATAATTTCAGGCTGTAGGCAAGCCTGTAGGGCATTTTCTTAATTAGTGATTGATGGGCAGGTACCAACCGCTTGTGGGTGGTATCATCCCTGGTCTGGTGGCCCTGGGTTCTCTAAGAGCTGAGCAGACAATGAAGAACAAGCCAATAAGCAGCAGTTCTCCATGGTCGCTGCACTAGTTTCTGCCTCCGGGTTCCAAAACCCCTCACTGCTGCTGTTAAGGATGAACTGCTACTTGGAACTGTGATTTAAAAAAGGCTTTGCTCAAGATGTTTTGGTCATGATGTTCATTATAGCAATTGAAACCCTAACTGAGATGGGTTGGTTCCAGCATAGTGGGTTATATAGTACATTTGTGACAGACATCTCCACGTTTTGGGGAGGATTTTAGAAGAACTTTGGAACTTTGGGGCACTGAGTGTTGCAAGCTCGGTAGGGTTTTCTGTTGGAAGCTGGAAGATAATATTGAGAGCAGTGTAGAAGCTAGAGGCCTGGCCTGGGAAGGTTCAGACAGAAGTTTAAAGACTATCAGGGACATTTGCTATTTTGAATTAAAATCCTGTCAGCTGAGGCTGAAGAGTGCTGTGAGTAACAAGACTGTCACTGCTGAAGTGAAGTCTTTGTGTTACTGAGGCAGTTGCACTGGTAAGCTGGGGCTGAGAAACCAGTGGTGATTAAGAGGAGACTAGCATCACTGAGGTGAAGGTTGGTGTTTCCTCAGGGTTAGCACACAACTGTACCACAAGTGGCCAAGGTACCTTGTGCTGGCAGCTGAACTTGGTAGTGTAAATGTCACCCAAGTGGTACTACTGGTTTTGAAGGTTTGAAGGGGTCATGGAGAGCAGCTGAGATTTGGTGTGGCAGAGACAGAGTCCCTGAAGAGAGCCCAGGAAAGACTATTCGTCAAAGTGCATCTTAGTTGCAGCATAGGACTACTACATTTTGGAGATGCCAGTACCATGCAATAGACCACCAAGAACAACAGCAGCAGTGGAGTGGAGCCAGAAGGAGCCCAGAGGACAGTAGAGCTGGAGGAGTGACCCATGGGACCCATGTGGCCCATTCTCCTTGAGGACTTCAGAAGATGATGAGTGAATCCCCAGAACTGGACACTTGAATTATTTATACTGTTGGGAATTTGATTTTGCTTGTTTAAGATTGTACCTGTGCTCCGGTTCTTCTCCTTTGAAGAAAGTATGTAACTTAATTTTGATTTTTACAGGAGCCCACAACTGAAAGTTTTTGAACTTTTAAAATATTTTGGATTTTTCTAAAAAAAAGGATGACTGGGTATTTAAAAGACTGAACGTTTTTCTTTCTTCTTCTTCTTCTTCTTCTTCTTCTTCTTCTTCTTCTTCTTCTTCTTCTTCTTCTTCTTCTTCTTTTAAAGATTTTATTTATTAATTTTATGTATATGAAGAGTACACTGTAGCTGTCTTCAGACACCAGAAGAGGGCATCTGATCTCATTATAAATGGTTGTGAGCCACCATGTGGTTGCTGGGATTTGAACTCAGGTTCTGTGGAAGAGCAGTTAGCACTCTTAACCACTGAGCCATCTCTGCAGCCCGAGACTGAATTTTTAATGTGTTTGAATTTGTGTGGAACTTTTAAAGTTATTTATGTTTGTAAATATAAGATCTTAGGGATGAATGATAAAGGAAAGATTGTGGCTTCACAGTGACAAGTTTGTGTGTCAGGTTGACAAATGCTGGATAGCTGTTGTCAAAAGCCACTAGAGAGAATGGAGCCTCAAATAAGAAAACCCAAGCCTGCAGGGCATTTTCTTAATTAGTGATTGGTAGGGGAGGGCAGCGCAGAGCTCGTTGTGGGAGGGGCCATCTGTGGGCTGGTTGGTCAAGCCAGTAGGCAGTATTCCTCCATGGCCTTGCGTCAGCTCCTGCGCTGCTTGAGTTTCTGCCTTCACTGCTTTTGATGATGAACTGTTCTATGGAACTGTGAGCAAAATAAACCCTTTCCTTCCCAAGTTGCTCTTGGTCATGATGTTTCATCATAGCAGTAGCAACCCCAACTAAGCTAGGACTGAACTCACGTTCATGATACTAGTTAAGTATCATAGTAATTGCGCTACACCCCAGCTGATACTTGTTTAAAAAGAAGTCATCTTTTCCAGTTCTTAAAGTCAGTCCTAATAGCTTATAATAATGCTTGCTGCCGACTTTTGTTGTCTGTGCAGATGTTGTCTGCTGGACCTGGGATCTGAGGGCCTGAAAAAGGGGTGAACTGCAGTCTGACAACCCTACTTCAGTTTCAGTGTACTTTCTATACACAAATGTAACAAAGCAATCATCGAGGGAAGGTTGTTTGATTTCAAGAAACCATGTAAATAAATGTCAGTAAGCACCAAGTAAATAATAACAAGATGGGCCTTTCCCAGGACAGACCAACTTTAATACAGTAGCCTGTCGTATACTGTGGCAAGCATGAAGTAAGGCAGAAACCGTATCTAGATTCAGGGTACATAACTCAGCATATCCTTTCACCACATTGGGTCTATAGCTACGATCTGACATCCAACAAAGAGAAACATGTTGAGCTGTAGAGATGGCTCAGTGGTTAAGAGCACTAACTGCCCTTCCGAAGGTCCTGAGTTCAAATTCCGGCAACCACATGGTGGCTCACAACCATTCGTAATGAGACGATACTCTCTTCTGGAGTGTCTGAAGACAGCTACAGTGTACTCACATATAATAAATAAATCTTAAAAAAAAGGATAAACATGTCTTATAAATTGAATGTGAATGTTTAACAGAGGAGAATCACAGAGGAGAATCACATCTAAGAACAATCCAGGAAACAAAATGGACCTGAAGTAAAAGGTCCTCTACTAACTACAGTTCTGCAAGGCAGTGTTTACTATGTGTCTTTCTCTTGACCATGTCCTGATACCTTTACAGGTATTTACAATAATAAATAAAACTTGTGGAATATTAGAGCATAACAAGATATTTTACAAAAGTACAATTCTCAGTTTTTAAACCTTTTCCCTTTTGGTTCAATTTAGAACCAGTGACATGACAGCCAAATTGATTTTTCATTTTTAAGGAGAGGGTACCTGATGCCTTGGGGTTAGGTATCGTGTATGATGTGTATGCTCAGAGTCTGCTCTGTGACTATTAACTGGACCTTATAAATGATACTAAAATTGGAACCTCATGAAGTCTTTAGTGAAATATTTAAGTTTGTCTTCTGTAAGCATTTTGTTAAGGACTATTTAGAAAACCATCCATCCATCCATCCATCCATCCATCCATCCATCCATCCATCCATCCATCCAGTTGGTCATTGTAGAAGAATAAGGGTCGGAGATTATAATGGAGAGATCATTAATTTCTCGGTGAGTTGGATGGTCAAACGGCACAGGCCATGCCAGTTGAGGTCACCTAGAGCCCCTTATTCCCATTGAATTAAAAAAAATGAAAATGTTCAACTAAAATGAAGTTTTAGAGAAAGACTGCATATTTGAGGGTATGCATAATTGACAGTTTATATCTCTGAAAATACTTTTTTGGGCCGTGAAGAACAAGTGTATGATCTGGGAAGACAATTTAGACCAGATAAAGAAAAGAGATTTTTCTTTGTGACAAGCACACATACATATACTCACACATCAGTTATTTCCAGATAGTGTCTTATCCTGAATTGTCTCTCAGGATCTCAGTGAAGATTTGGCAGGTGCAGTTGGAACTTGGCATCATATTTCGATCATGAGGAGGTAAAGTGGAAAGGAGTTGCTATGGTAACTTAACTCAGGTGAGCTTCGTTTGTTTGAGCCCACTCGGGTGAGCTCTGTAAGTACTGACCATCTAGCCTACTTGGCTAATCTTTAAACTAGTACATTTCCTTCTAAGGCAGCCTAGAGAAAGCAAGCTGGAAATGGCTGAGAGGAGGGGGTTTTGAGATTTCTGTGAGAATGGCTCCTGGCATAAATGTTGGGGTATGTTGCCTGACTGTGTATTCAATTGTTGAATGCTAAACAAGCAGAGAGCTGAGTATTAGCCAGGCCTTGGTTGATGTTCCTATGGCCCACACTTGTTGATTTGCTTTAATAAAAATCGATGGACAATAGCTAGACAGGAAGTAGAGGGAAGAACTTCTGGGTAGAGACAGGGTCTCTGGGAAAAGAATTGAAAAAGGAGATTTGCCAGCGGGACATGGAGGTAGTTGGAAGTGAACAGGAGCAAAGAAAAGTAAAGAAGTAGCCACGTGGTGAGATGTAGGGCTAGAATAATGGGGTCAATTAGATTGAGGTAGCTGGAGTCTGGCCAGCTCAAGTCTTAAGTTAAAATAAATATTAATAAGACTCTGTGCCATTATTTAGCTGCTTGTGGGTCCAGAAAGTTCTGCTGTATGTATGTATGGTATGAATGAATATACATATATGCATACATATGTGTATATATGCATATATGCCTATTTATGTATATGTATATACACATACACATGTATATACACATACAAGGTATATATGTGGTACCTATCATTGATACTTATGATTATAAATTTTTTAAAAAGATTTATTTTATATGAGTATATGAGTACACTGTGGCTGTCTTCAGACACACCAGAAGAGGTCATTGGATGGTTGTGAGCCATCGTGTGTTTGCTGGGAATTGAACTCAGGACCTCTGGAAGAGCAGTCAGTGCTCTTAACCTCTGAGCCATCTCTCCAGCCCCAAACAAAGTTTTGGTTGTGGCAGTTAATGTATAATGAGAAACGTATAAAGGGAAGGGAAATAGAAGGACAGTGAATAGATAGAGCTGGTGAACTCAGCTCGCTAAAGGTTAGTATGTGCTATTGGGATTGCTCATCTGGTAAAAGTACTGGCCTAGCCTGGACAAAGTCTGGAGTTTAATCCTTAGCACCACATAAAACCAAACTTGGATGCACACCACTGTAATTCCAGCACTCCAGAGTTGGAGGCAGGAAAATCAGAGGTTTAAGTTTATCCTTGGCTACATAGTGAGTTGTAGGTCATGTGTCCCTTTCTATGTTGCCCTAAATAAAAGATTCAAATCCTTAAGGAGACTTTCCATGTGCTCTAAAATCAGACCTCTGGTATCTGCCCGTTTACTCTGTTTAAGCCACAGTGGTTTATTTTCATGTCTTAGAATCTGTGAGATAAACTGCTCAGCCTCCAGCATCTCTCCTCAGTGGACACCTGTATAGTCTCTTCACTATAAGAGGGCAAATTAGGTTGAGTAACCCTAGTTTTCTATCCTCTTTCTTATAGTAGTCAGAAATACTAAAGTCTACCAAGAATTCTGGGTCCTTAGTTATATTTGGAGCAACTGAGGCTTTGTTCACATTCTTCTTAGAAGAGGACATCCTGTAATACTTAAATCCCGAAGATTCCCAGGGCATAAAATCCTGAGCCAAACACTTGAAAGATCCTGCAGCTGCAGTGCACTGTTGTGCACATACTTCAAGACTGCCCTGGGCAAGCAGCCGCGAAGGGCTGGCTATGCTTACTGCCTATCTCCCTTGCTTTTGTTGTCGTCTGGCTGTTCAAGTGTTAGAGATGGGCCTTCACAGTCTGCTCCATGGGCATGTTTTACTCAGGGCCTCCCTTGACTAATCTTTTAAACTGGCAAACTTCCTGAGCACACTCAAGAATGCTTTTCCGTCAATCCCACAACACTAACCAGATTTTAATTTCTAATTTATTTGTACTGTGATGGTCTGTTTTGTAATTTTTAAAAATACTTCCCAAATGAAATGATTTTTAAATTTTTCTGTTACTATTTTAGGATTTATTTCTATTCCATGATACAGCAAGCCTCAGCAACTTAGATAGACAAGGGTTTATTTTACTTTACTCTTCCAGGTAACATTATACTACTGAGGGAAGTCAAAATAGGAACTCAAGCTAGGCAATAACCTGGAGAGACAAGAAGTGAGCCGTTGATCAGTAGCTGTTGATGAGTATTGCTTTTTGGCCTGCCACCTCTTTGCCTTGCTCTGTTTTCTTATAGCACCCAGGAGTACTGGCCCATGGGTAGCACCATCTACTATGGCCTGGATACCCCACATCAATTAGTTGTTAAAATGCACTGCAGACTTGCCTACAGGCCAATCATATAGTGCCATCTTTTCAATTGAGAGTCCTTCCTGAATGACTATAGCTTGTGTCAAGTTGACATAAAACCAGCCAGCCAACGGATGGAGGCAATGGCATAAAATAGTGTGCATTTGTTGAATTCATTAAGCTGAATTGAGTACTGGGTCTCTCCTCAATATGGTTTGAATTTACATCTCTATCCTAAAGTTGTGTTAGAAGCTTCACCCCTAGTCAAGGGAGGTGAGACCTAACTGCAGGTATTTAGGTTAAGAGAGCCTTACTTCCTAAACCAATGAATGCTGTTAAAAGAGTTCCAGGTGTGAGTGTAGTCTTTTACTGGTTCTCACCCATGTGGCGAGTTGAATTTGTTTGGCCCAGAGAGTGGCACTATTAGGAGGTGTGGCCTTGCTGGAGGAAGTGTATCACTGTTGGAGTGGGGTGGGCTTTGAAACCCTCTACCTAGCCACGTGGGAGTCAGCCTTCAGATCAAGATGGTTTCTACCATGATGATAATGGACCCAATCTCTGAACTTGTAAACCAACCTCAATTAAAATTGTTTCTTTGTAAGAGTTGCCTTAGTCATGGTGCCTTTTTACAGCAATGGAAACTCTAAGACATCAACCCTTGCCATCTTATGACACAACAATAGGCTCTCACCACATGTGAGCCGCTGATTTTAATCATTTTGTGTTTGCCATGGATTACTTGGTGAGCTGTATTTTATTCAGAAACAGAAGAAGAACTAAGACACTCCTATAATTTCATTTCCCGGATTTCTTGCTGCGTTTCCTCATTTTTGGCCTGTACTACAACATTGATCGTCTGGGTTCTTTTCTGTCCTCCAATGCTGAACTTTGACTTTCAGAACTTGTCTAATGGCTGATGCCTGAGTGTTGATTATCTAGAAGTTGTGTCTACCTTCTCCAGGACACCATGGCTTCCCATTGGATCATCAACCTTTATTCCTCCCTGTCTCCGTCGTTCCTCCCATCTCCAGCCTCACACCCAGGCCACTCTTGGCAGCTTGTCTTGATACATCTGCCGTGGAATCTGTCTGTTAAACAAGTTGTCACTCAGCACAAATGCTAGCATATTGAATGATCCCATTTACATTGCAAGTATTCTTGGCCCAACTGGATTAAGACCATTGCCATACATATTTTTGGAAGGTTTTCTTTTTCCCTCCTCACCAGAAGCGTGAGAGGCAGTGATAGCGGGAGGATAAATGAACATTTGGCAGAGCAATTATAGGGTAAACCCAGGAAACTCCACAGTCAGCGTGTTTCTCTTTTTAGAGAGCCGACAGGGATTCCTTTCAGATCACTTTAGCCCATTGCTTTAATTAATGGAGCTGAGCAAGGTAGTGCTGTGCTACAGATAGCTAGTTCTAGGTCACCACCACCGCAGCTGATAGAACACAACAGAAGTGACCGCGTGCCAGATTTGAGCTCAGGCATCAGATCTTTGGATATTTCTCAGGCAAGTTCCAAGTGTAGGCCTTAATGTGGAAAAAGCTCTTGTTTGCTTTTTCATGAAAAAAAAAAAAAAGTGAAGCTAGTCCACTTAACGAGAGAGAGCATGGAACACAGAACAACTGTCGCAGCTGAGGCCATGCTGGGCCACCTAGCTTCAAACCTAAAAAAACGCCACTGGTGTAGATGTGAATCCCCTGAACTCTATCCATACTTCACCTGCCTAAGGCCCGCCCAAGACAACAGACCTATAGGATTCTATTTAACTTAGTCTTGTCATTGGTTCTTATGTATCTGATACAGTACACAACTAACCATCAATTACTACTACAACAGTTGACTGAGGCAGAGTAGAAGCCTATTCTAGTGAATTCATTTATGCTGCCAAGTCTGAGAAAAGCTGGGCATTGGTTAAGGATGGACGGGTTAATCCACTGTTGACTCAGAGGTTTCATAGAAAAATGATAGGCTTGTTTTAACTGAGTTCCCAGTTTTTGAAGGGTTAGCTTCGGCAATCCTTTATGGAACCATGCAAAAACCTAGGAACATTTTTGTTTTCAATGTCCTATGTAAGTTAGGTTATAATTTAAGGCCGTGATGGAGTTAAAGAATTGAGATTTTCTTGACCTCAGCACTAATAGTTCGAACCAATGCATAGTGAGCTTTCTTTCAGCGCTCTCTTGTTGTTAGCATTATTAAGTGAGGGAAATAAAGGGAATGGCTAATTGGACAAATACAAGGAAAGTTAATAAAAGAACAATGTCAAGAATAGAACCACAGTGTGTTATCTTCAAGTTAAGTGATCTAATTGTGCTGATTGAATTCTCTAAGGGTGTCACTGTTTTTGTGAAGATGGAACAGTACACTGTCTTATAAATAGAATTCGGAAGAGCGATGCAGGTTTCAGCTTGGGAAACATGTAGCTGTTTCACACATCTTCACTGTGTAGGAAATATTCTTTTTTTTAGACGATTACAGAGACATCTGGGTATCTTGCATTTGAAAACAAAATGCAATCATCTGTTAGTATTAATTTTGCATACACATGCAAATATGGCAAACTGACGTGAATATACAACATATACCTCCCGGCTTTTATAGAAAGAACTGTGTAACACATTGCAGTGTGAGAATTAAACCACAAGATGGCACAACAAGCAAGGATTAGCTTTTGCTTGCTTTTTTTTCTTTTGCCTAAAGTGGAAGTGCAATTAACCCTGCCATTCAGTCATTGCAAGGGTTAATTAGCTAGGCATAAAATACCATTTCCAAAATTATTTTAGCTTTTTAATAATTTACATTTTATTTTTGTCTAAGAGGAGCCAGGATTGAGAATATACCTTGGCAAAAATAAATCTACATATTTTTTTATTTTTTATTTTTTTATTTTTTGGTTTAAAAATTAGAATTTAACATTCAATGTCTATCACAGAGGTCAGTTATACTAAGATGACTGGAAATCAAAGGAAGATGCATATCTCCTAAAGTTGATATAGGAAGAACAGATTTGGGGAAGTGAAGCCTCTTTTGTTGAGTGAGTTTGGAAAATGTTGATTTGGGGGCAACATAAGTGTGATTATCCACTTCAAATTCTGTCTGAGGCAGGTCAGGTTAATGTAGGAAGGAGGGCAGGAGGGAACAGAAGACTGAGCTGGTTATACACGACCCGGAGACTTGTTGATGCATCCCTGTGCTCTTCCTGCACATCATCTCTTAATGTCCTCTGATTTGAGGGGAGAACTCTTGTTAACATCTTTAGATTTTTTTTTTTTTTTTTTGAGATAGGGTTCCTCTGTGTAGCCATGGCTGTCCTGGAACTCACTCTGTAGACCAGGCTGGCCTGGAACTCAGAAATCTGCCTGCCTTTGCCTCCCAAGTGCTGGGATTAAAGGCGAGCGCCACCACTGCCCGGCTCATCTTTAGATTCTTGTAGAACTCAAACCTCAAAATAGCTAGATTATAGCTGGATAATATTAGATAACCTGGTTGGTACGACAAGCAGCGAACATCACATCGTCTGGGACAGTCAAGTCCCAAGTCCTTATCACCCCTGAGCACATGCTAAATGACAGCTGAGCTCTAATCGTATTGTAGGTGCACAGACCCTACATTCTGGAGGTGGGGTCAGGAGGATCCGAGGGGTATCTGTAAGTTTCAGATCAGTTGTTTGAGACCCTGTCTCAAACAAACAAGTGAAAAAGCTAACAACAGAGCTTTAATGCTCTAAAATGTAATGTGATGCAGTAAAATATATAATAATGAATAAATTCCCCGGGGGAACCACCAGCTACATGGCCAACCTGCAGATGGAGCCACCACAGTGTGCTAGTATGTAGTGGTCAGATGGAAGAGAAAGAGAAGTGGGACAGTTTGAGCATTGTGAAGAGAGATGGAACTGGACACTGGAGGGTGAAGAGGAGTAGCCCATTGTGAGTGGACAGCCCTGACATATTGAGTCAGTCCCAGCCAGACCTGCCGCTGAGGACTATGCCTGAGTCTGTGGCTATGCAGTGGCAGAGGTTGGTGTTGATGTCTGTGACTCATTACCACTAGAGAACACAGGGATGTCCCTGGTTGGGGCAGCTGCCAGGGACCATGCAGATGTCCAGGATTATACAGAACTGCGCTTCCCATCACTGGAGATAGCACTCTGGAGAGCTGGCTCTATATGTCACTGCTGGCAGTACTCAGGAGAATGGGCCCTGTGCCCTGCCCAGCCAGGCAGCACAGTGGAGCTGACCCTGATGGCTGGGGTGTACATGGGCTGACCTCAAGGTCATGAGTGAGGAAGAGCTGACCCCATCACTCATCCGCTCAAGTGCAGAGGTGATGACCCCTCCCTACCTGTGGCATTTGGGAAAGATGCCCATAGGGTCATGAGGGTTGGTGAGCCGGTCCTGTCCCTCACAGACTGCAGCGCTTGGGAGAGTGGGCTCTGTGCGTTGACTGGGCAGCACAGTGGAGCTGGCTCTGAAGGCATGGTTGTAGGTGAGCCGTCCAGGAGGGCCTGAGAGCAGGAGAGCTGACCCTGCCACCTGCTAACCACAGCATTGGGTGGTCTCGTCAGAGCAGTGCTGGAGAGCTTCATCCTGGTGGTGCAGACAAGAGAGATCTGGTGGGCTGACCAGCTCCGCTACGACCCAGGCCCAGATCCAGTGCTCTGAGATGGGCCACCCCCAAATCTATATCATCTGGGAATGGTTGGGAAGTGTGAAAGGGTCAGTCCTGCTGATCCAAAGCTGCAGGATCTCTATGACACAGGGAAAGAACAGGGTAACTAGGAGAAGTCCCAGTGAGGATCCGATATTGATGGTGTCACAGAAGCCAGAGACCTTGAACCAAACCAGTGACTCGTTGTAATGAACACTTCTAAGTGACGATGTGTGCACAGAGGGGTATACTGTGGGACACACTGTGACATAGTACAGCTTCCACAGTGAGACCTCTCTCTCTCTCTCTCTCTCTCTCTCTCTCTCTCTCTCTCTCTCTCTCTCTCACTCTGCTTCTGTTTTTTTATTTGGGGTAGGAGAATGTTGCAAGGTCAAAAGATATGAGGGGACAGGGAGAGGAGTGGAAGCATGATGCGAAACTCACAAAGAACCGATTAAAGCCTTAAAAAATAAGACTTTGTTTGTTTCTGTTATTTTGATATCTGTTGCTGGAAGCCAAATGTGGACGATCTGCTTTTACAAAGGAAGTCCCATGGCCTTACATGGCCAGTAGGTGGCACTCCAATCTTGTTTATGAAATGGTTCAATTTATGACGAATTGTTTAATTTTTTGAGAGTATGGAAAGGACATACAAACTTATGGGACCTCTGGCAATTATGCCTCAGTTATCCTAAGAAGCCCTAGTGAAAATGGATAAAAATAACTTAGGAATTAGAGCTAAAGGGCTGGAGGGAAGATGTGGGTATTTGTTTTTCCTTTGGGAGTACCTTGAGTATATAAGCTCTTTACAAACTGCCAAATTATTCAGTGCAGGGAATTTCAGTCCTTCATTTTAGAGCTCATAGGGAGGTCTCCAATTATTTCAAAATACCACAACAATCCTTTGAAGTCACTTAATTCTAAGGACAAATGTAGATTTCAACGATTTTAGGAAAGAAAGGAGGCAACTTGCTAATTTATGAAGAGCTTAGCCAGGTGTAGTGGCTCATGCATACCTGTCAGCACGCAGGAGTCAAGGCAGGGGAGCCCAGAGTCCAGCGCTCATACTCCATGAAACCTCTGCCTTCACAAGACAAAAAGGAAGAAGGGAGGAAGAGAGCAGCGGTGACTGAGAGAACCACCCTTTCCACCCACCCCTCCCACCCGCCCCTCCCACCCACCCCTTCCCTGTAAAAAACCTCCCTCGCCTGGGTGTCACACGTGTGCTCTGCAAGGTGGCCAGCACTGGACACTTGCCACGCAGAAGGACACAGCAGCGCTCATCAGCAGGGTTACGTGTCCCCAATCACCTTTTCTTTCCCAAAGAACCCAGCAGATAATAGAAACAGAAGAGAGGGCAGAGGAATTAAATGACAGGCAAAGAAAAAAAGTTAGATCCTTTCATGTTTGTATGCAATTAAAAACAAAAAAAAAATACGAAAAGCATTTTTTAAATTTTTTGATTCTCCCGTACATTACACGCTGACTGCAGTTTTCCCTCCGTCCCCTACCCCATCCTCAACCCACAGTCCTAGTGCCTCATGGGAACGCATGACCAGAAGAGATGGTGACGTGTAGCAGAAACGCAACAGATCAGCTGAGTTTTGAGCATGTTTACCTCATTCTTTCATTCATTCGCCCAAGCGCTTGGTCAGCTCTCGCTGAGGACTAGCTCCTTGAGATCCAGTTGGAATAGAAAACAAATCTGATCTTCACCATAAGAGCGATAGATGTTAAAAACCGCACTAATGGTTGCAATCTGGAAAGTATTCAAACAGAGATCAACGTGAGTTTTCTAGACTACATACAGTAACAATTTTGTCTGTAACCTTAATACTTTCTGGGGGGGGGTGCTATGTTATTTTATGCAGTGAATCTAAAACACAAAAGGATATTGACTGTATTGGAACCAACAATATGTTATTTCAAAATCCCTCTCGGCTGGTTAATATTGTTGTCAACTCAAGAAGATCTAGAAGAAACCTACGGGCGTTCTAGATTGGGCGAGTTGAGTTAGGGCGATACGCTCTAACTATAGGACACACCATTTCATGGTCGTCATTCCAGCAAGTGAGCTGAGCGCCAGCTCTGTCTTCGTTCCTGACTGGGCACAGTGTCCAGAAGCCTCACGATCCTGCTGCCATAGCATCCTCCTCACCATGGTGGGCCACACCCTCAAATTGTGAGCCAAAATCAACCTTTCTCCTTTACACCGTGTTTCTCAGGTATTTTTGTCCCAGCCACAAGAAAAGCAGTTAATACAGTTTCCTCATCCGCATCATCCTGTATTCCCTTCCTCTCCTTGCCTTCTATCCTGCCTTAATTGGGTAGCTCCCCAGCAACGCAGATAACCTGTGGGTTTAGCAGTGAGGGGTTGCACTGTGGATAGACATTTGCAGTGCTTAGGAACATAACTAAGTAAGTGAGTATCTGCTCTACTGTTCTCATCACATCCTCAGATTTATCATATGTCTGGCTATGTAAAACAGAATTTCTACCTATTGCATAGGCAGGAGGTCATTAGTCCTGTCTGGGAAAGAGGGGACACCTGCTTTTTACTTCAAAAGGGCATTATTGTCCCTCCATGTGTACTCTCTGGTTGGTGGTTTAGTCCCTGGTAGCTCTGGGAGTATTGGTTGCTCAGGACAGGGAAGTGGGAGTGGGAGGGTTGGTGAGCAGGGGGAGAGAGAGGGGGATAGGATAGGGGGTTTTTGGAGGGGAAACAAGGAAAGGGGATAACATTTGAAATGTATATAGCGAAAATAGCTACTAAAAAAAGGGCATTGTCAGCTGCTTACAAGGCTGTAAAGGGGGTTACTGGGTGTCAGAGAATATCATGTAGGTGTTCTTAGGTCTTTTTGGTAGCATTAAGCAAATGAAGAATGTTCAGAGAAAGCCTCTCCCTGCGTTGGTCTTCCTCAGCTTGAAGTATTCAGGACATCGATGCGGTATATTTTGGAGCATCATTTTCTAACTTGTTGATCAAATGGGGGCTAAGACATTTTTCCTCATTGCTTTCTCTCCTATGTCAGATGTGCTTGTCTCGAGGTTCCTACACTCTAGCAGGGCCACAGGGGCAGCACATGGTCTACCTGTCTTTAACTGGATCGTGAGTTCCTAAAATTCATCCACAATGCAGTTACTAGCAAATCTTCACAGCTAAACCTGTGGGCTTTCTGTGTTCTCACTGCGCCATCCATTTAAAGCAGGATAGAAAGTAGATAGATGAAGGGCAGGGAGGAGGGAAGGGAGGATAAGAGAGGAGGGAAGGAAGCCATTATTCATGGCGGTGGACTGATTATATTACTGTTCCTGTCCCTCTGACAAAACACCCGCTTGACAGGAACTCTGAACTTCCTAAAATCCAAACCGGAAGTAGGGAAGGACATTTTTTCCCTTCCATGGGCTGCCATCCTGCAACGAAAGGCAGATAAAAATCCTATAGAGCCGCTGTAAGCTTTGTATGACCCTGGAGTCTTTAGGAGGAAAAGAACACCCGAAGAGCAGGAACGTGGAAATCTGTTTCCAGCGAGTTTGCTGACAGGTGGATGTGACGAAGAACAGGCGATGCTTGCTCGATTACAATTCTCTCTCGGCCCCTTTACGGCTGGAAAGAAAGCTATTTCTTCACCTGGGCATGTCAAAATTGCCTCTTAAGGACAGATTTATGTCCCACTTCATGGGAAAGTCAGAAGTTCCCTCCCGCACACAGTTTCTCAGATTTCTTTATTAAAATAGTCAGTATAGCTAGTTACTATATTTTGGGATGCCATGTTCAGAGCACTGTCAGGGACATTTACATCCTAAAATAGGATGCCCAAGGAATAATATATAAAACTTGACAAAATGTTTGAAAATTGGATTATACCTACATTTATAAGAAAATGAGCATGTTTTCTTTTTTTTTTCCAGTTTTTTTTTTTTATTTAATTGTTTTTTATCTTGGTCATTCTGGGCGAGAGTAAGATGAAATATCAAGTTCGTGCCTAAATATGTTCACATATTTAAAAAAAATTATGTTTTTTTTCCAGCCACTTGTAATTCACCTTTTGAGAATTATCTGTTTAGGTTCATGCCCCATTTTTGGCCTGGGTTGTTTGTTTTCTTGATCATTAGCTTTTGTGGTTCTTTGTGTGTTCTAGATACTAACCCTCTGTTAGATTCATAGATGGCTACTTCTCTTCAGTGATGGTGTCTTGTTATACAGAAGGTGTGTGTGTGTGTGTGTGTGTGTGTGTGTGTGTGTGTGTGAGCGCTCGGCAAAAGCTGGACCTGATGAATGGAGGAGAGGAAATGAAAAGTCATGTAAGGAAGGGAGGGTGTGGAGAGGGTGTGGGAGGAATTAGGGAAGGAAGGTGAGTATGCTAAAATGCATAGTATAAAATTCTTAAAGAATTAAAAAAAAATCTTAAACAGGAAATATTCGTCAACAACCTTCGTAGCAGATGTTAATTGCGTTGCAATTCTTGACTATCCATTCCAAGAGGCGTTGGCGAACTACAGAGAAGGACTTGGCGAGCTACAGAGAAGGGCTTGCTCCCTTTCTCGTGTCCCCTTAACTTTCTCTGTCTTTCTTACCTGCCTCAACACAGTTGCTAAAAAGCTTGTGATCTTGAAAAATTACTTGTCCTCCAAAACTTAGGAGTTATTAACTAACATCGATGTATCTAATGCAGTTTCACTGATTTGCTGCATTTTTTCCTCAGATATGAATAACTTCGGTGAGGATTTGTGGGTCTCTTTCCGCAGAGCAGCAGAAATGATGGTGCTTGAGTTTTTAGCGAGCTGGAATGCTCTGTGACGGGCATTCCACTTTCCAGTGGTACCACGCCCGTCAGCCTGTCCTCTCTGACTTTGGAGGTTGAAAGCTCTAACTTAAGCATGTAAAGCTATGATCACAGCACACTCTCAATGTGCTCCAGTATTGTTGCATAGTTCAAAAGAGGGAATGTATGCTGGAGAAGTGCTTTGCAACGTGTAAAGTGCTGGTTAAATGTGGATCCCATTATTCGACTCAGGAAGAACACTTAGCTCATTGCTTAGTAATGGTGAGGCAAACAGTGTCACTAAAGAAGACAATATAATGGTCTTAAGAGGCTCTAATTCCGTTTCTCTCTTTATTCAAGCACACAATTGCATTCTAACACTTCACAGACAGCCTGAAATGGGTCCTGTGGAGGCTGATAAGGAAAATTAGAACAAGGAGCTATTTGAGCCCTCATTTTAATAACCAAGTCAAGGAGCAGGCACTTTAATACTGGAAAGAAGGAACACTTTCTCTCAGTCCTCAGCAGGATAATGACTCCATTACCAAGCGTGCCTTCCATAATAAGGGATTCAGCTTAGCAAGGAGAAAGATGCCATCCCCACCATGAGAAAAAGCAGACAGCTTAGTGTGTATGGAGGACCATCATTTTCACAGAATTAAAAAAAAAAAAAAACCACTCTGAAATCTTTGGCTATAAATGGGCCTCTGTTTCACAAATACCTGCTGGGTATCTATCTATGCTTTTGGGTTCAATTTGCCTTTGTTTGAATGGATACTTGCTGATTTTCTTCATTATATGTATGTATGTATGTGTGTGTGTGTGTGTATACATGCGCATTTGTGACTGACTTTTAGTGTGAGGGAATACCAAGGTTGTGCTTTGGTAGGAACACCAGAGAAGCCCATTTCTTGGGTTCATGGAAGAGTGTGCACATGCATCAAGGCAGGCACATTTTTCTTTCTGTTAATACTGAATCGCAGTGAGCAACGGTCTGAAAAGCTTGACATAAAAAATTAAGTGCTTCGAAATGGACTGTTGAGAGCACCGATACTACCTACCACCCAGTGCCTGGGACAGACCAGACATTCAGAACACTTATGGCAAAATGAACAAGTAAATGAATGACAGCTTGCATTCTGCAGTGGCAAGAAAAAAATGCCACTATAATGCTATAATGCTTAGCTCCTCAGCCCAGACTGCACTACTTTTTTTTTTATTTATTCGATATATTTTTTATTTACATTTCAAATGATTTCCCCTTTTCTGGCTCCCCACGCCCGAAAGTCCCATAAGCCCTCTTCCCTCCCCCTATTCCCCCATCTACCCCTTCTCACTTCCCTGTTCTGGTATTCCCCTATACTGCTGCACTGAGTCTTTCCAGAACCAGGGGCCACTCCTCTGTTCTTCTTGGACATCATTTCATATGTGGATTATGTCTTGGGTATTCCACGTTTCTAGGCTAATATCCACTTATCAGTAAGTGCATACCATGATTGATCTTTTGAGACTGGGTTGCGTCACTTAGTATGATGTTCTCCAGTTCCATCCATTTGTCTAAGAATTTCATGAATTCATTGTTTCTAATGGCTGAATAGTACTCCATTGTGTAAATATACCACATTTTTTTGTATCCATTCCTCCGTTGAGGGACACCTGGGCTCTTTCCAGCTTCTGGTTATTACAAATAGGGCTGCTATGAACATAGTGGAGCATGTGTCCTTATTGCATGCCGGGGAATCCTCTGGGTGGTATAGCAGGGTCCTCCGGAAGTGTCATGCCCAGATTTCTGAGGAACCGCCAGACTGATTTCCAGAGTGGTTGTACCATCTTACAGCCCCACCAGCAGTGGAGGAGTGTCCTCTTTCTCCACATCCTCGCCAACACCTGCTGTCTCCTGAGATTTTAACCTTAACCATTCTCACTGGTGTGAGGTGAAATCTCAGGGTTCTTTTGATTTGCATTTCCCTAATGAGACTGTACTACTTTTAGAAGTTTTGCACAGGAGGAGTGTTCTGTTCTTATCTCCAGTATGCCTAGTGATGATATTTCTTTTTCCCCATTAACGTCAAATCTATAGTTTGCTCTTAAGTCAATGAGTCAGTAATAGAAAATGCTTGTGGAGGAACAATCTATCATCTTCCATGTTGAGGTTCTCTTCACCATGGTCTGAATGTGGCTCCTATGAAGAAAGGTTACATGTTGAAACCTAAACGACTGAGGCAAGAGAGTTTGGAGGTAGGGTCTCCATGGAGAGACCAAGGTTTGAACCCTTATCAATGACCTTGCTGTACTAATGAAAAAGGACAGAGAACTGCCTTGTCTCCTTCATGTCAGCAAACAACCAGGTGTGATCCGGATTTTCCAGACACCAAACCTACCTGTGGGCTTGCCCTTCACAGCTCTGGAACTGTGGAGTGTAAGTGTCTGTGCTACCTCATCGACGACATTTTGTCAAAGTGCCCACATGACTGAGACATTCTTCAACATGTGTAGTCTGTGTATACAGGTGCTTCTGAGGTCATACGGTTACCAGCCGATACCTGGATACACAACCAGGCTTTTGTGTGGATCTTGGTTAGCGCTCCTTACCTGGCTTTATGACTGGAACAAGTTATTTAACTTCTGTGGACTGCCTGGTGAAATCTGGCTAAGAGCAGTTCTTTCTTCTATAAGACTGATGGGAAAACATTGAATAGCTGTATAGGGAGAATGTCCATTTTTCTTTTTTGACTCAATAGGAAGTAGTTTCTAAAGTGAAGTTAACAGGCAGTTGCTTATGTGACATGGAATGACATCTGTAAGTGCCTGTTATTCTCCACCTCTTTCCTTAGAGTCTCACACAGCATCCTTTGCTGACAAGGACAGACTTGCATTAAGGAGGAAAGCTGACCAAAAGTAGGCAGCAGGGCTTTTAAACTCCACACCTGCAAATGATCAGCCTGCGACTCTTCTATAAATAGATATTTTCAACATAAAGCTTATTTCTTAGAGTATATCAAAGATTCTGATTTATAGCAGTTAATTTACCAGACGTTTACACCTCTTTTATTGCATATTTAAAAAATAGTCTTTCCTTTTACTAAAATCGACTCCAGGTAACTCTCAAAGTAGAGATGTAAAAAGGGAAAATTTAAGCAGGCTGTGTTCTCCCAACCTCAAAACACTAAAGCATATTTTCCATAATGCTGTGTGGGTCTGCATATGTTAATGAGATATAACCAAAGTATACATATTGTTTGTGACATTTTCATTAAACACATGATTATAAATGCCATAGTTAGTTCTCATCCGTCTAGGTAAATGATAGTATTTTATTTGTTCAATTTAATTCTTAGAGTGTGTTCACTTGTGCTCTCCCCAGAACAGCCTGAGTAGGTAAGTATCATGACCACAGCCAATTTAGAGATGAAGAACGTAAGGGACAGAAGGGCTGAATGACTTTTTTTTTATAGTTCTGTCGGTTTGCAGGGGCAGAGTCAGGATTTGAACATACTGTTTCCTAACTGAATTTTTCTTTCCTTCTTCTTCCAAATGATCACACATTTTATGCTTTCTATGAATATCTCAAGTGAGCTAAGTGTTCCCAGTGTTTTCCACATGCCTGCTCTCTGCCTGGCAGGGCCTAGTGTATCACCATTTTGACACGAATTGTTCTGGGACAACATTTGTGCTTCTTCTATCTCTCCTTCAACTCAGGCTGCTAAGAGGTTACCACTGCTCTTCCTTATATTTCTCTTTCTAGGCCTTGTCTCTTAATCTCTCACAGTGTAAACCAGGCTACTTCTTGAGGCACAATTTGTTCATTTTCAGAAACTAATACAAGGAAAACCAAGACAGGGTCTCCCTGATGCCATCCAGGCTGGTGTATAAGCTGGAACCCTTGGCTACTCTTGATGCTTTGTGGGACATTTACAACTTGCCTGACTAACACACAGCTTGTCTCCATTGAACAGGTGTCAGTTTTCAGCTCATCTTGTCTCTGATTTACACACTCATCTCACTCTAAGCTTGGTTTCTAATTCTAAGGTTTTTTTTTTTTTTTTTTTTTTTTTTTTATAGTGGCCTTTTCTACAGTATGACTGAAGGAAAAGCAGCTGATTTCATGTATTCATGTAGGGGATACTCTTCTTCCAACCACAGCACTGGGAAAGTTACATGGGAAAGTCACAAGAGCAGAAAGTACAGGTGAATGTCTCTAATTACATAGATATAACAGTTTTCAACAAAAGTAGTTTAATTCCCTAAATATAATATAAACATGCATCATGTTCATGTAAGTTTACCCTAAGAATGCCACGTTTGATTTCTAGAATGGAATAAATCTGTCAAATTATCATATCACTCAACACACATAGTGCTCTTTCTAAGCTGGTCCTCTATAGAGATGAGCCTGTGTCCAGCTAAGAACCAAGACTGGGAAGCCCAATGGCAAGAAGCAGGAGATGTTGAGTTTAGCTTCTCTTGGGCGCTGATGGAGCTGGAAATGAACTCAGATCACAGCGGGGTGATGCTGTGGGAACTCAATATCACCATGATGGAGGAAACTGAAGCTGGTGATGGTCTGGAGGTTCTAAATTCTGCACCAGTTCCTTGGGTTGAAATCCATACAGAAATCCAGGTCTGGCTAGGAAATGAATTGGAGAAAAAGTTGAATGGGAAGCCCGCAGTTGTGTTTGCTCAGAGGAGGATTCTGTTCTCAACCAACTCAAAAAAGTCACACAAAACCTAAGCAGAAGCACCCTAGAAGTCACAATGACTGAGGCACACAATGGCACCCTTGAGACCTTGATCTTCCCAAGGAAAGTTATGGATATCCATGAGTATAAGGGTCCATGGGTAACTGGGCAGCAACTGACTCACCACGGTTCAGTTAGACAGAGTGCATCTGGACAACAGCAAACACAAGGTCCCAAGTGTTTCTGCACAACAGAAGATCACCTGAAGAAATGTTTATTTTGATTTTCCAGAGTTTTATCTGTAAACATAAATGACTAAATAAAATGTCATCTAATAGAGAAGGAGAAGGCCAGAGATGGAGGAGGAGGAAGGAAGAAAGGAAGGAAAGTCCAAAACACAAACAGTAGCTTTATGTACACCTAAATAGACACACAAAGTAGTTGATAAAAATCCAACATTTGGGGCTAGAAAAGAAGGCTTAGCGGTTAAACTCTCCAGATGTTTTTTTCAGAGGATTCAAGTACCAGTTGCAGAATGTTGATCTAAAGATTCAAGGTGAATGTCTATTGACCCAAATCATCAAAAACAAATTAATTAAAGTGAGTGTTTTTGTTTGTGTACGTGTGCTGCCTCTTCCTAAGTTGGGAAGATCAGCACTGGACATAGGCAAGGTAAGGGTTTTTATAGCTCTGGGGTAGGGGGGTCTCACATGGGGGTTTGTCAGGTAAATGGGCAGGGTTGTAAAAGTAGCATAAGGTGGTTATGATAAGGTAATCAAATAAACCTTTTAAATAAAGATAGGTTTGCAAGATGGTCATAATGACTTTTTGAAATAAAGACATGTTGCAGTTTCCTAGAACAGGCAGTACAGATCTACTTATAGTTAAGGCTGTAGGTTGGGCATAGCTCAATCCTTGAGAAACAGAGATTTAATCATAAACAAGAATCAACCTTGTATATCCTTATTATAAGATGGCTTTCAAGCCTAAGACGGAGGCAGGGCAGTTCATCAAAAACTCCTTCAGGTTGCTCCTGTAATTCCAGCTCTAGGGATTATGACACTTTTTCCCTGTCTTCTGCCAGCACCCTCAAACCTGTGGCATACACTCATGTAGACACACATATAAATAAAAGTCAGCCGTTAAAAAAAGAATCCACCATTTTTCCTAGTAAGATATATAGTGAACTCTATTAAATGGGATTTTCTGCTTCAGGGTGGTTACAAAAGCTGTACATCTAACAAGCACATTAGTGAGTGCTTTCCCTCCGGAGACAAGGTTCACTGCCCTTACTACTTCTTTTCAACACAGTAGGGTCCTAGCCAAAGCAGTAAAGTAGGGATGGAGAGAGCAAGCATTGTAAATGGCAAACAAATAAAGCTATCTTGAGACCCAATCTAAAACATAAAAAGAGACCAGCAAACTGATTGTTTTGTCAGAGACAAAAGGTAAAATTAGATGACCACATACTAGCAGTAAACAATTGGAAACCGAAATAAGAAATATTGTTTATAATACTATATTATAATGATAAGATATTGCATTCCATGTGTATTCTTTTCTGACTGGGTTACCTCACTTAGGATGATATTTTCCAGATCAAACCATTTGCCTAAAAATTTTGTGAATTCATTGTTTCTAATTGCTGAGTAGTATTCCATTGTGTAAATATACCACATTTTCTGTATCCATTCCTCCTTTGAGGGGCATCTGGGTTCTTTCCAGCTTCTGGCTATTATAAATAAGGCTGCTATGAATATAATGCAATCTCTGATAAGTGGATATTAATTAGCCCCGAAGCCCTGAATACCCAAGGCACAAATCGCATAACAAATGACTCCCATGAAGAAGTATGGAGAAGGTCCTGATCCTGGAAAGGATTGATCTAGCATTGGAGGGGAATATAAGGACAGAGAAAAAAAGGAGGGAGGTGATTGGAGAATGGATGGAGAGAAGAAGGTTTATGGGACATATAGGGAGGGGGAGATCTGGGAAAGGGGAAATCATTTGGAATGTAAACAAAGAATATAGAAAATAAAAAAAATAAAAAAAAAGAATGATAAGATATATTGGAAATAAATGAAATAGAAGACACATATGAACGAATATATTAAAAGGTGTAAAGCACATGTATACCAAAGCATACACATTAAGAAAACCCAAATAAACAGAATGCTAGGCATTTTTTCCATGGGTTGTAATGCAATATTTAAATATAAAGTCTACTAAAATGGATATACTCGATGAACAAATGCCAGCAAACGTTAATGAAAGTTCCTAATTTGATTGGGAAATTCCTATAGAAGAGCCAACCTAATTTTAAAGAGAGAAACAAGATTAAAAGACAAATAGCCCAGTTTTTCACCTTTTTTATGTAGCTACAGTAGTCAAGGAAGTACAGTATGAGAAGGGAGTCAGAAAACAAACCCGTATGCACAGCCCACAAGGCTGCTTTGGACCAATGCGTGTAGAGGGCTCAGAAGAGAAGACTCAGAATTTTCACATAACTACTCCTGGGACAACTGAACGTACATGTGTATGAAAGCTGAAAGTCAAACCCAACCTTACGAAGTATACAAAAGTGCACTTAACAGAGATCACACACTATAGAAAACTTCTGGGAAAAACTTGAAGATCATTTTTGTGATTTAGGGCAGAAAAATAATTCCTGGGCATAACACTAAAGGTAAGATGAGCTATGTTGGTCTTTAGGAACTTAGAACATCTTTTGAAAGGCACTATTAGCAAAAAGAAAAGAAAATTTACAAAGTGGGAGAAATGTTTGCAAACAATTTATCCATTAAAGAACTTCAAACAAGAATAAATAACAGGTGCTGGGGATACACTAGGTGAGTACAGGACTCAGGAGATGGAGGGAGCGAACCGATTCCCAGACTCTTCTCTAATCTCCACTCTTAACACAGTGGCACGTGCACACACCCTCCCCAATAAATAAATATAGTAAAAAAAAATCAAGTGGTGTGACAGTGGAAAAAGAAAAAGTGAGTGGGTGTATTCACATGCTCTACAATCCTAGAATTCAGGAGACTGGGGCAAAAGGATCAAGAGCAATGTGGAGGATACAGAGAGACACCAGCTTAAAGAAAATGAATATACAATAAATGAAATATAAAAAATTTAAAATCTCAATTAGAAAATAGAGAATAAGCTGACCTCAGTCAGGAAAAATCATGGTGGCACATGTCTTTTAATCCCAGCACTCAGGATGCAGAGGCAGGTGAGTCTTTGAGATTGAAGCCAACCTGGTCTACAGAGTGAATTCTGGGACAGCCAGGGCTACACAGAGAAACCCCATGTTGAAAAAACAAGCAAACAACAACCCCAAACGACAAACAAAAACAAACAATCAAGCAAAAGAAAAGCTACTTCAAATTAACTTTCAAAAAGGCAATCATTGACTATATCTAGGAAGTAAAAAAAAAAAAAACTTAGGAATTCAATACTTGAATTTCTGTAGTTGTTGAAACAACAGTTTTAGTCATCAGATAATTTTCTGGTTCTGGTTCCATCATTTTATGCCTCTATGGATTTGGATTTCAATAGGTACTCTAATGGTCTTAAAATAAAAATTAACACCTGGAGAGACGGCTCACTGTTGAAAGCACTTGCTACTTTTTCAGAGGACCTGGGTTTGATTCCTAGCAGTCACATAGCTTATGGCTGTCTATAACTCCAGTTCCAGGGAATCCAATGCCCTGTTCAAGCCTCTGATGGCATCGGGCATGCCTGGGGAGCACATACATACATGCATACATACATACATACATACATACATACATGCAGGAAAACACTCATACACATGAAAAGAAAATGCTTTTAAAATTTTATTTTTAAACACCCACCTCCAATATCATTGGCAACTCAAAAAGTCTCAACAAATTAATTCATGCAGGAGAACATGATTGACCCAGATCCCCAAAATATATGCATTTATAAAGACAATTAAAGACACTGGGTGTGCATAGGAAGCCTCTGCCTGATTATTTGAATGACGCTGGAGTGTACAGAGCCATATTGGGGAGTCATGCCACATGGTAGGAACTTGACATTGGCCAAGGACAATCCCTGGCTTCAGGCAGGAATCTGACATTAGGGCATAATAGGGAAGTAGGTTACAGCAGGAATTTTTATCCTAGGGTAGAGAAGCTCAGTGAAGGTTAAGCTCATTGTTCCTCCAGGTCTACGAATTCCTGAATTAAGCAGGTGACCCACCCAGCTGCTGGAGCAGTCGACCAGAACCTCTAGGAGAAGCTAGATGACTTCCACCAGAACTCAACCCGGAGTCTGGGGGGAAGCGCTTGCCCAAACTGTTAAAAGGTCTGACCGACATTAAAGTTTTGGCCTCGATCATTAAAATATTGTCCTGGCCCTTCTTTCTTTTCACCCCTTCCCCTTCTATCCCTCAGCTTCTGTTCCAGCAACCCAGTTCGTAATAGCTGCAGACAGCTATGGAATACAACACTGGCGATAATTACAAAAGTAGACTTTAGAGTTGATATTAATAAGCACATCTTTTGAGATGAGATGGAGCCTGATGTGTAATCTCAGGCTCAGAATTTGGAGCAAGTGCCTGTAATAGATTTGGCTTCCCTTCCATCCCCAGGATCCTACCCACAAATTTTAAAAAGTACCAGTATTTTTAGTAAGTATATCCTCGAAGTTATGAATGTCAAATAAGCAAATGAATATAATTACCATTAATAGTCACTGTCAAAATTAAGTAAATTAAAATTGGTAAATGGCACTACAGTCTTCTTAGGATGATCAAAGTGAAAAATACCATTAAGTGTGGGTGAATATGTGAAGTGACACAGTATTGCTGAGTTCAGACTGAAAGATTCATTGCTTGTGGAAATGGGAAACGGTACAACCAGTTTGTAAACAGCTGCCCAGTTTCATAAAGGCTTGAACATAAATCTGTAAAATTCAATTATTTTACTATTAGGTGATTAACCAAGAGGAAAGGAAAATAGGAGAGATGGCTCAAAAGTGCTTGCTGTTCTTCCAGAAGACCTGAGCTGTGTACAGATACACATGCATATAATTAAAAATCAACAACAATCTTTAAAAAAAAATAAAGAAAAAGCGTGTACACAAAATGGCTTTTCCATGAATGCTGTATCTAGTTCATTTGTAATACCCCCAAATTAGCATCAATGTATAGTCACAGATGTATGGGTAAATCAACTGGTGCATCCTTACATGTAATCCATGCTCAGCAACACAGAGGGATAAACAACGGGACAAATGCTACATCCCAAATAGTTCTCAAACACAATGTGTAATTTAATTTAAATGAAACTACTGAAAAGAAAAAGTAAAGTGGCAGCAGATCATAATTTGTCTGGGGACTTGGGGTGGGACGGGGACAGGAATGAAGAATCACAAAGACACAGTAGGCTGTAGGGGAAGTGATGGTATATTCATGATATTGAATGCACTAAAAGTTTCCCAGGCATACCCCAAACGACGTTGTATCCTTAGTATAAACAGTGTTTTCCTTATTCATTATGACCCAAAACATACTTGAAAAAATTCTATTTTCCACCATCAAAATACGTACCAACTTCATCATTCACTCTGTAGTCCTCTGCTTACACTGTTTCTGTTTACACATGAGTAAAATGCTACCCTCTCCCTCAAGCTTCTGTCTTTGCTTTTGTTGTCTGTGGTTTGAATTTCTGAGTAATTTTTTTTTCAGGCTCGGTCTTGCCTGGTGTTCTCTGAGTTTTCTGGCCGTGTGGATAAGTATCTGACATTAATTTTGGACAACTCTTAGTCATCGTTGTTTTAAATATTTTTTTTTTTCTGGTCTGCTTTTTCTTCTTCTGGCATCCTAACTGAGCATATTGTGCCCTTAAAATTGCCTCACGAAAAGCCAGGTTGTGCACGCCCATCATGCCCACCCTGGAGAGACTGAGGCAGAAGACTATGAGGTCCCCCAACAGAAACTCTTGGGTTTTCCATCTTCTGAATAATTGTGTGTGTGTGTTGTTTCAGTTTGGCAAGTTTGTATTGACTACTTTCAAGCTCAACAATTCTTCAGTTGTGTTCATTGTTCTAGTGAGCTTATAAAGACATTTTTCACTTGTTTGTTGTGGTTTATTTTTGGTATCTTTAGTATTATCTGAATTTCTGTTTCTTTGCTTACACTGTCTACCTGTTCTTAGATATTCTTTCTTTTATGTATTAGGATATGCATGTATCATCCAGTTATGAAAAACTCCATGATCAATAATTATAAACAAAATCTGTCTCACCATACCTAATTCTGTTTCTCTGACCTTTGGCATGCCTTATGATTTTCTTTTCAGATAACTGGACATATTTATTGCCAAGCAGGAGCTAAGTCTAATGATCGTACGTGTGATATCCACTATTAGTTCAAAGCATGGGCTTTCTTTACTGTTTGCTATTTCTGTAGATGTCACTGACTGCAAGATATCCAGATGGCCTTGATTTTCTCTCTCTTATTGTTCTTTGCTATTCCCCCCCCGCCCCCCGCCTGCCCCTGTCTCCTCCTCCAATATAGTGTCTTCATCTTGCAGTTCTTTTGGTTGTAGTGCAGCCCTGTTGGTGTAGGAGTGAGGAACAGGCCAGAGAAAGATTCTGCAACCACATGATTGTACTTCAATCTTTTAATGAGTCTGGGCTATCTCCATTACAATGCCTATTTTTAATTTTTACATCTTACATAGTGCAGTTGTACCATGTCCTACTTGGAAGGTGGGGGTCCCAGAGGGCCAACATGCTCCTGCTCAGGGGAGGTAGAACGAAGTCTGTAATGGGTGGGCCGCATTACGTGTCTTCCCACAGTAGGAAACAGTGGAGTCTGGAATAATTGCTGTGGTTCCCAGTCTCCTGTGTACCCACACAACACTGGTGGGCTGCTGGGAGTCGGGAACTCAAGGCTCTGTCTACACTTCCCCTCCGGGTGTCCATATTCGAGGCAGGAATGGGAAGTCATAGCCAGGTAGGGGGGAACCTGGTTTGATTTGGAGTGAGTGCCAAGAGTACAGAGGCATTGGAGGAGAAGGCTTCTTCCAAAGTTTACTTGAGGCTCATTAAGATAAAGGCCTTGGGGCTGGAGAGATGGCTCAGCGGTTAAGAGCACTGACTGCTCTTCTGAAGGTCCTGAGTTCAAATTCCAGCAACTACATGGTGGCTAACAACCATCCATAAAGAGATCTGACACCCTCTTCTGGAGTGTATGAAGACAGAATGGTGTACTTATATAATAATAAATAAATAAATCTTAAAAAAAAGATAAAGGCCTTGATGAAGAGACCATCCTTGCTTGTTCATATTGCTTTATTTGATGGTGGAGATGGGCGCGTACACCTTACTCATGGTGACCCAGGGATTAAATACCTTTTCGGGAAGGAATGTCCAGGAAGGAAAACTAATTGACTGACTGCTCCGGCCTGATCTAGATACCTCATTAGTATGGAGAACTCCTGGGTTTTATGCTATGTAACTGGTTGTCATGGTCCTGCCTGTGGTTGTATAATTACATGTTTCAGCAGTTCTGAGATTCACAGGGTTAGGGTTCATTAAACCTTACTGATGCTTCTCTGCTGGCATGGCACATGCCACATAACCTAGTTTTATTTTTACATCTTAAGTAAGACTGGGATGCTCAATGTAAGAGGATTGGAATCAGCTGATAGATCCCATCTATTGGTGGGATAAGGCTGTGGTGTGGTCTTTCTTCCCTGGGGAAATAGGCCTTTGTAATGAAGAATGCTCCAGGCGTGTTTTAATGCTAACTTCTTTCTTGCCCCTGTTGAGACCATAAAAGATCTTCCTTTGCTTTTATTATGAGGCCATAGTAGAATTTCTGGATATAAAAGGCATAGGCATGTGGGGTTGGCATCTCCCAAGCCTGCTGCTCTTAGACGCTCTCTCACACCTCTACACTCAGATTCTAGCAGTTAATCAGATTTGTCAACTAACCAGTTTATGGCTCCAGAACTATCTCCTCCCAGGAGGTGGGAGGCAGGGGGCAGGGGGGAGGGGGCAGGGGCAGGGGGCAGGTTGTTTTTTTTTTTTGTTGATCAGGCTGGCTTTGAACTCACAGAGATCTACCTGCTTCTGACTCCTGGGTTCTGGGATTAAAGGTGTGTAGTGTACCATCACCACCAGGCTTACCAGTAAGCAGTTCTTAACTCTAAGTCTAGGTGCATCTATTCATCCAGTGTTGGGGTAATCTAGCCCCCATCCCCCCTTAAACATTCTATCAAATGGCTATGTAGGTACTCCGGTACTTTCAATTGTTAATTGTTGTGCTGGTTGAGCCAAGTGCTGGCAGGATATTTGGTATTGGCATTTCAATGGCCCATTACCTGCTTTTTCTATAGAAATGCTTGTCCTTCATTACCTTCCCGAAAGATGATTTTCTGAGATTGCAGTACTAAAAAGCAGGCAGTTTTGATGAAGGTCACATGACCCTTAATGCCAAAGGCAACACGGAGCTTGACTAGGTATTGTCCTGCTGCTGTTTAGTTCAGACAGGATGGATAAGAGGTGTGGCTTTTTGTAGAATAAAGAGCTGGAGGTGCCATCAGCCCCCTTCCCTCCCCCTGTTCTCCCCTCCACCCCTTCCCATTTCCCTGTTCTGGTTTTGCCCTACACTGCTGCACTGAGCCTTTGCAGAACCAGGGGCCACTCCTCCATTCTTCTTGGACATCATTTATGGATTATGGATTATGTTTTGGGTATTCCAGTTTTCTAGGCTAATATCCGCTTATCAGTGAGTGCATACCATGATTGATCTTTTGAGACTGGGTTACCTCACTTAGTATGATGTTCTCCAGCTCCATCCATTTGTCTAGGAATTTCATGAATTCATTGTTTCTAATGGCTGAATAGTACTCCTTTGTGTATATGTACCACATTTTTTTTGTATCCATTCCTCCACTGAGGGACTTATGGGGAGTGGGGAGCCAGGAAAGGGGAAATCATTTGAAATGTAAATAAAAAAATATATCGAATTAAAAAAAAAGAAAAAAAAAAGAGCTGGAGGTAAAGGCTGGGGCAGAACAGAGGGAGGACGAGAGAAGCAGGCTGGACTGAGGGAGACCAGGACAGAGCTGGAGATAGAGCTGGGAGAGCTTCTCAGGGCTTGGGGGTTGGGGCAAGACACAATGAAGAGATGTCTGCTTACCTCAGGAGACTAGCTGAAAGACTGCCTCAGCAAGCAGGCCGACAGCTTTGAACTATACAGATGTCTCTGTGTCTTTATTATTATTAAACCACAAGCAGGACCCAAAAGCCCTGCAGTCATCCAGATTTTGAGATGCTGGTTTTCCTTACTGCTTCCGGTTCTCTGAAAGGCAGAAGACAGTTGGGGAAGTGCCTCCATGAGATCCAACTGTGGGGCATTTTCTCAATTAGTGATCAAGTGGGAAGGGTCCCTTGTGGGTAGTGCCATCCCTGGGCTGGTGCTCTTGAGTTCTATAAGAGAGCAGGCTGAGCAAGCCAGGGGAAGCAAGCCAGTAAGAAACATCCCTCCATGGTCTCTGCACCAGCTCCTGCTTCCTGACCTGCTTGAATTCCAGTCCTGACTTCCTTTGGTGATGAACAGCAGTGTGGAAGTGTAAGCTGAATAAACCCTTTCTTCCCCAACTTGCTTCTTGGTCATGATGTTTGTGCAGAAACAGAAACCCTGACTGAGACATCTGCTTACTTTAGGACATGTTCTGCAGCACGGAGAGAACATTGGATAGTCTGTACACCCCACACTCTTACAGATACCTCACCCCAGGATGATTCAGACTCTACTTTCTAACACCTTATTTTCTTTTGAGTCATAAAACGAAAATATGTTACGTCTATTTCAATTATGATCGGTTTCTAACATCTTAATTTATGAGGTTATGAAACAAAAGGGAAATCTTTGATTTGCATGTGTTTTGAGACTTTCTTCTGTGAGGAAATACTTTAAGCTAATTAATGAGACTGATAACAGAATCTTGCAACTTGCAAGATGTTCAATTAACCACAGCTGCCCTCTGGGAACACTCCCTGGATTTCAGTGATCTGTTGAAAGTTTTGAGAACCTGAAGCAAGACCCCAAGCCTGAGAAAGGAGAGGATTGTCTAATAATTAGGACGGTCCAGGAGTTGCTTACCTTCAGTTGTACTTTTACTTTATATTTTTTTTGTCTGACCTTGGGCAAACAAACAAATAAAAAGCTCTTTTGGGGGCTTATCTTTTAAGTGCTGAGAATACTTACTTGATTTTAGGTCTTTTAAAGGTTCTTGGACAAAAGCTGTTCTATAAGTGTTCTATATTATCAGGAAATGCCAGATTTACAAGTTATTATCAACTGTAGTAGGCATGTGAATTCTTGTGCTCCCTCCTCCAAGATTAAGAGAACCCACCATCAGAGTTCAACTGCTGGTTGCCATGGCACGGGTTTCTGTTTGTGCTATGTGGTAGAGCGGTTAGTACTCAGTAGTTATTTATGGGCGGGAGGAAAAGTAGTGTTCTCACTATTTTTTTCCAGGCCAACATTATTTATTCATTGGCTGCAGGCCTTGCTAAATTCCACTGGGTGGCTTTTTACCAGTGTCACAGCCTTAAGCATCTGACATTGGTTTATAATGTTTTGGAAACAATCTGACAAAACTGTGGAATCTCACATAGTAAATAAATTACCATTCTTAAAACAAACAAACAACCCTCTCCCCCCAAAAAACCCCACTAGGCAAATCCCACTAAAAGAGCAAAGAAAAATAATCAGTCTCTAGTAGGTAGCTTACAACAATACACAATGCTCCTTTTGCTGTAACCAGGCCCCCATTCATTATGAGCTCTGCAAAGCTTAGTCAGACTGGTAAATATTTAAGTTGGTAGAGAAAGCAACCCTCTTTATGCCACCTCATTTATATTCTACAAAACTGCTGTGCCATTATTTGTTGATGTGGTAAAAGAAAAAAAAAAAACCAGACGTTTTTAAGAGTATTGGTCTCTGAAGAAGGAAATCGAAGAAGACCTCAGAAAATGGAAAAATCTTCCATGCTCATGGATTAGCAGGATTAATATAGTTAAAATGGCCATCTTGCCAAAAGCAATCTACAGATTCAATGCAATCCCCATCAAAATCCCAACTCAGTTCTTCACAGAGTTAGAAAAAGAAATTCTCAAATTTATCTGGAATAACAAAAAACCCAGGATAGCTAAAACTATTCTCAACAGTAAAAGAACTTCTGGGGGAATTACTATCCCAGACCTCAGGCAATACTACAGAGCAATAGTGTTAAAAACTGCACGGTATTGGCACAGGGACAGGCAAGTGGGCCAATGGAATAGAACTGAAGACCCAGAAATGAATCCACACACCTATGGTCACTTGATCTTCGACAAAGGAGCAGAAAACATCCAGTGGAAAAAAGATAGCCTTTTTAACAAATGGTGCTGGTTCAACTGGAGGTCAGCATGCAGGAGAATGCAAATTGATCCATTCTTATCTCCTTGTACTAAGCTCAATTCCAAGTGGATCAAGGACCTCCACATAAAACCAGACACACTGAAACTAATAGAAAAGAAACTGGGAAAAACCCTTGAGGACATGGGCACAGGGGAAAAGTTCCTGAACAGAACACCAATAGCTTATGCTCTAAGATCAAAAATTGACAAATGGGATCTCATAAAATTACAAAGTTTCTGTAAGGCAAAGGACACTGTCAAAAGGACAAAACGTCAACCAACAAATTGGGAAAAGATCTTCACCAACAACCCTACATCCGATAGAGGGCTAATATCCAATATATACAAAGAACTCAAAAAATTAGACCCCAGGGAACCAAATAACCCTATTAAAAATGGGGTACAGATCTAAACAAAGAATTTTCACCTGAAGAAATTCACATGGCTGAGAAGCACCTTAAGAAATGCTCAACATCATTAGTCATTACGGAAATGCAAATCAAAACAACCCTGAGATTTCACCTTACACCAGTCAGAATGGCTAAGGTTAAAAACTCAGGAGACAGCAGGTGTTGGTGAGCATGTGGAGAAAGAGGAACACTCCTTTACTACTGGTGGGATTGTAAGATGGTACAACCACTATGGAAATCAGTCTTGTGGTTCCTAAGAAAACTGGACATGACTCTTCTGGAGGACCCTGCTATACCTCTCCTGGGCATATACCCAGAGGATTCCCCAGCATGCAATAAGGACACATGCTCCACTATGTTCATAGCAGCCTTATTTATAATAGCCAAAGCTGGAAAGAACCCAGATATCCCTCAGTGGAGGAATGGATACAGAAAATGTGGTATATATATACAATGGAGTACTATTCAGCAATTAAAAACAATGAATTCATGATTTTTTTAGGCAAATGGTTGGAACTGGAAAATATCATCCTAAGCGAGGTAACACAATCACAAAAGAATACACATGGAATGCAATCATTGATAAGTGGATATTAATTAGCCCTGAAACTCTGAATACTGAAGGCATAATTAGCATATCAAATGATTCCCATGAAGAAGGAAGAAGAGGGCCCTAATCCTGGAAATGCTTGATCCAGCATTGTAGGGGAGTACCAGGACAGAGAAAAGGGAGGGGGAAAGATAGGAGAATGAATGGAGAGAAAAGGACATATGGGACATATGGGAAGAGGGCAACTGGGAAAGGGGAAAGCTTTTGGAATGTAAACAAAGAATATAGAAAATAAAAATATAAAAAAAGAGTATTGCTGCAAAAACTCTTTGAGCATATGCTTCCGAAGAAAGCAAGCTCTTTGTTCCTGAGCTCTTGCCTTTTCTCTTTCTTCTGCTGCTGTTCATTCATTTCTGTAGAGCTACAAACATGGCGAATGGAAGGGAAGGTGAGTGGCTGACACGCAGTCAGCAGGGGCTGGTCTCAGTGGGAACTGATGTCTCTCACAGGGAGCTGCATCCAAGCCAACTGAGGATTAGACACTCTCTGTGATTAGACACTCCAAGGGAGATTCACTATACGTCTTATAGTTTCATAGTTATAGAAACACAGACAGTTCTGGGAGATGTACATCTGAACTAACTTATTCGTGTGGCTACTCTTCTGGCTCATGTTTTCTCATCTTGACACAAGCTAGAGTCACTTGAGAAGATTAAATGCTCTAACAAATTGGCGGATGGACCATTTTCTTGATTAATTATGAATGTGGGTCTAACTTACTGTGGGAGTTGCCTCCCCAGGATCCTGGGTTGTATAAGAGGGTAGAGTCAGCAAGTCATAGGTAGGTAGCAAGTCTGTAGGCAGAGTTTCTCCATGGTCTCTGCTTTAGTTCCTGACTCCAGGTCCTGCCTTGACATCGCTCCTGACTTCCCTTTGATGATGGTCTTTGATGTTGGAAGTGTTTGTGAAATAAACCCTTTCCTCTTCAAGTTGCTTTTGGTCATGATATTATCAAAGTAGTAAATAACCCGAGACAAATATAAATACTATTGTCTCATTACATGTTGCTTGTAATCATAGGTACCAATAAATCAAAGGTTATTAAAATATAGTCCATCATTTCAACAGATCGCTAATGTGGTAGAAGAAATAGACACTTAAGGAATTTAATGAGTATTTTGAGGCTTAACCTGCTTGGAGGCAAAATTGAGGAATTGATATTCTTCTGGTTCATAGTTCTACCAAAATGCTGCCCTGTTATTTAATGGAGGATTCCCAGGAGCAATTCAAACATAATCAGAACTAGTCCTTGGCTTTTTGTTTTGTTTTGTTTTGTTTTGTTTTGTTTTGTTTTGGTTTTTTTTGGGCCACTGCTCTGGAGTTTTTTGAGAATGGAAACAGCATCCTTTCACGTATCTAAAGAGTTTTCTGGGATCAATTTCATAAAGTAGGCAAATAGTGCTAGTATTAAAGAAAAAAAATAGAAAAATTCAAGGGGAAGCTTAAGAAGTGTGTGTCATAGGTTTTGAATTGTTACATAGATTGTGTCTGTGAGACAATCTTGTGATGGTAACACATGAACAGTTGGAATTACAATTCTGTGACTAAGGGGACAAATGCCTGCTTTTACTTATAAGCCTGAAGTGGGCTGTATTCATGTGTGTTGTGAAGACTGCCCAGAGAGTATTCAGAAAACAGATGAAGGAACATACTACAGAGAAAGAGTCTAGCTTTGTTTATAAAACCATGGTTTATGGCATGCTAATTCCTCTGGAGCAAGCAGAGCTACCCTAAACAGCCTGCTATCCCAGGGGAACCTCCATTCTCCCCCAAATTCTCCTCTTGCCTTCCTCGGCTCTGCAGCTCCTGAGTCATATAGACCTGCAAATCTGAACCAATACAGTCCAAGGATGTGCATCCGAGGCCTGCCAGGATAGGACCATCAAGGTCAACTCCCTCCCAATACCTATTACAATAGGAACATCCAGGGACCAAAGCTACCCAGATGGAAAAAGGCCCTCGAAAGAATACAATCAACAAAAGCCAAGGCAACATGACACTTTCAGAACACAGCTACCCTACTATAGCAAGCTTGGATATCCTAACACAACTGAAACACAAGAAAATGACCTTAAATACATTCTTATAAAGATAATAGAGGCCTTTAAAGAGGAAATGAATAAATCCCTTAAAGACATACAGGAAAGCACAATTAAACAGATGAAGGAAATAAAATTGTACAAGATTTGAAAATGCAAATAGAAACAATTCCGGACACAAAACATTCAGTAATCGGGAATACCATGAAAAGACCTAACCTAATAATAGGAAATAGAAGAAGGTGAAGGTTCCCAGTTTGAGGACTCAGAAAATATTTTCAACAAAACCATAGAAGAAAACTTTCCCAGCCTAAAGAAAGAGATGCCTATAAACATATAAGAAGCATATAGAACATCAATTGGACTGGGCCAGAAAAGAAAATCATGAATTTTGTAGGCAAATGAATGGAACAAGAGAATATCATCTTGAGTCAGGTAACCCAGACCCAGAAGGAATACCCCCATTGTATGTGCTCTCTAATATGTGGATACTAGCCGTAAAGTACAGGATCATGCTGCATCCCACAGACTCAAAGAAACTAAACAAGAAGCCATGTCCACTTAGAAGGGGGAATAAAATAGACATAAGAGGCAGATGGTGGGAGTGAATTGGGTGGGACAGGTGGTGAGGAAGAGGATGGGGGAGAGTTCAGGATCAGATGTGGGGAGGGACAAGAGGGATGGCCAGATGGCCATGAGAATGAATGGAATTCTGCATCTGATGGGGTGGGAGGTAGAGGACATGACAGGGACCTGGAATAAAGGAGGTGCCCAAGAATCAATGGTGGTGGGCTTTGCTGTGACTTACAGCATTGGAGATATGGAACCTGAAGAGGCTACCTTCTGCAGTCAGGCAGGAACTCCAATAGAGTGATAGGGACACCAACCCTCCTCCCAAACTTTCAACCCCAAATTTAACCTGTCTATGAGAAATGCAGGGACAGGCGATGGAATAGAAACTGAGGGAACAGCCTATGGCTGGCCTATCAATGACCGGCCCAACTTGAGACCCATCCCATGAGCAAGTGCCCATCCCTGATACTATTAATGAAACTCTGTTATGCTTGCGAATGGTAGTCTCTAACATGGCTATCCTCTGAGAGGCTCTACCTACCAGCTGACTCAGACAGATGAAGTCACCTACAGCCAAACAGTGCATGGAACTTGGTGACCCTTATGGAAGAGCAGGAGGAAAGATTGCACCTTTGAGGGGGTAGGAATTCCACAGGAAGACCAATAGAGTCAATTAACCTGGACCCTTGGGGCTCTCAGTGATTGAACCACCAACCAAAGAACATACACAGGCTGGACCTAGGCCTCCTCATACCTATGTAGCAGATGGGCAGCTTGATTTTCATGTGGGTCCCAAACAACTAGAGTGGGGGCTATCCCAAAAACTGTTGCCTGAATGTGAGATATATTCTTCTATCTGGCTTCCTTGTCTGGCCTCAGTGGGAGAGGATGTACCTAGACTCACAGAGACTTTGATGTGCCAGGGCAGAGGAATACCCAGGGGAGCCCCACTTGCCTAGAGGAGACAGGGGTGGGGCATGGGGTGAGGATTGTGAGAGGGGGTGACTGGGAAGGGATAGTGAGTGGGATGTAAAGTGAATAAGTAAAAAATGAACAAAACAAAACAAAACAAAAAACCCCATGGTTTGTTAATCAAAAGAATAGAAAAAATATTGAGATTAACAGTACTTTGGAAGACATGTGGACACAAATTTAGCTAAGGAACATACTTAAATGACCTGCAGTTTTGTAAAAGTCTGCGCCTTCTAAACAGAACAGAAACTTGCAAACTGAACGCTTTAGGAGTTGGTTCCCTCCTAAGAGGGATGTTCTTTACGCTCCTACAGACAAGCTGCTGCACCGATCCTACTCTTTGCCTTTTATACTTACTAACTGAACATGTTAACCTGGGGTGAGTCCCTTTTCTACTTTCCAGAGTGCTTGGTTTGAGCTATTATAGAGGGTTGGGGGATTTGGGCAAATACAGAAAATCTGACTGGTTTAAAGCCAAAGGGGCATGTCTCTGGAAGATTAAAAAATCCCGTTGGAGGTTATCTGAATTCACTGTTTCCTCATCATGGATAAATAAATAAAAAATAGAATAAATAAAACTGAGAAACTGAGCTGACATCATTTTGATACTTCTGGTATTAGTAACCTAAGTTGCTTTTCTAGTTTTATTATTATTTTTTTTTTGCTTCAAGTCTTTCCAAATGTATAGCTTATACCAGCTTTTATTGACTTTTTATCTTTATATAATAAAGATACAATCTATATTTTTACAATTTTTTATATTGATACAATCTATATTTTTCTTTAAAATTCAGTTATATAAAACTTCATTCATCGTAATACTTATGTCATGCCCTGGAACTTGTTTATTTTACTTATTTATCGTAGTTATGAACTATCCCAAAATTTAGAGCATTACCAATAACTATACTTATTTCTTGTGTTTTTCACTCTCATCCTTTTTTCAACTTTCAAAGCAAGTACTGCACCGATTTTTTTTCTGGTTTTCATATTCTTGCTTTAAAGTACACACATTTTAGACTTATACATATCACTTTATATAAATATGTATATATGCATATACATTTATATGCATTATTTGCATACCTAAGTAATACATTTTATTTTGTTTACTTTCTTTTATTTTTATTTTTTTATCGAATATATTCTTCATTTACATTTCAAATGTTATTCCCTTTCCCGGTTTCCCCGTCCCAGAAAACCACCAATCCATCCTCCCTCCCCCTGCCTCCATGAGGATGCCCCTCCACTCAACCCACTCCCACCAACCCGCCTTGATTTATTTGGTTTACTTTCAAAACTTAAAATGTGATTGAGTATCTGCCATTCTGATGCTGTTTCCGGTGTGTCTTCTTCACCGTACAAACTCACAAGGCTTCTGAACCTCCACCGTCCGTCTCTCTGTTCTCTTTGACCTTGAGGGCCAATATCGGTGATCCATCAGGGCAGGAAGAGTCATCGATGGCGCCCAATGTGGGGTACAGGAATATGCGGGGGATTTGTGAGAACCCCCTCAAACAAAGCAAGTTAGCAGCAACTTCCCTGACCATCCAGACCTGAGACTTGCCCATCTTCATCGCTTTCTTTGCTATACATTCAATATGCACCTTTGCATAGGTCTGGAAATGCTTTGTAGAACATATGATTCCATCATAGGGATCACTCCCCGATATTAGCCGAAGGTTGCTCTACCTTCTTTTCTGGACCTTGATCAGGTATGACCTTTTTAGCCTCCGACAAAACTTGGTTGTGCAAGCAGCCATTTTAAAACTCACTAGGACTGATGCCTGTTTCTTAATCTGAGGTAAGGCTGGTGCTTATTGCTCCCCAACCCCACAGAATCACCTTGGGAATGTTGACTGTAGGTACCAACACTTCCTCTCTTTCCTATCACAGGGAACATATCATCTTATAAGATACCTCCTCAGATTAGAAAAATGCAAGCCCTATCACCCCCCCCCCCCCATAAAAACACTCACCCAAAAGCCACATGGTCTCGCAATCCCATCTACTTCCCATTCCTGCTCCTTCATCTTCTGGCCGTGAGAGCTGTCCTGGGAGACTGGCCGCAAGAACTGAGGAGGAAAAGCCTCAGCTAAGGGCAGAGGGGGTGCCTGTGGATCCCTCGCTGGCCCCGCTTCGCTTCCCCATCCGTGGCCCCACCCAGAGTCTGGAGGCCCGGACTCTAGAGAATTTTCAGTTGATGAGCACCCCACAGGGGCTGGATCCCCACAAAGGCAGATCACTGATTTTTAAACACCTCAGGCAGCAAGTGGCTCCAGCTGAACACAGTTCTGCCAGCTGCAAGCTGAAGACAGAAGCACTTTGCCCTCTGGCTCACAGGACTCCATCCCCCCCCACCCCAGCACACCCGAGTCTGCTCTCATGGGAGCTTGGGCAGAGAAAAGGTGTACCCCTTTCCCCTTTTGCAGGAGCAACTGCTGCTTGCCGCAGGGCTGTGTCATCCTGAAGCTAGGATGCACAGGCTGGGAAGGGTAGCGGCCTACTGAACAAACAGGACAGATTAGGGCATAACAGCTAACTGATAGACATTTAACACAGTGAAGTTTCATTTCTTGGTGAAGATTGCCAAGGAGTCAGGTTGACAGGGGCCATATCATGTAGCTGGGGTTTTGGTACAAGAGTTAAAAGGGTAAAAGGTATGGCTTCAGCGGTTTTAACAGTCTGTTATAATTCATTTGTCCCAATAGGTATTTAAGTAGATGATTACTAGTGATTAGCAAAGAAAGACTAATTGTAGACAGGTTAGGAAGCCTAGATAAAGGGCATCAGTTGTCTCAAGTTATAGGGGTTCAATGGTTCCAAGTCTGTCTTTGGAGCGCTGTCATGAGCTATAATGTTAATGGAGGACAAATGGACAGAGGCAGGCACATACATAATTAAGCAGTTTTAAGAGTTTGATTTATCTGTCTTCACTGAGACAGAAATCTGTTTTTCACAAAACAACTGCTCTTACTCCAGGGTGCAATGTGACCCTTATAGATAATTGTCATCATTTGAGAGCTGGTCTGTTATCTTGCTGATGTTCAGTTGCCTTTCGTAGAGGTGTTTGTTGACTAGTCCTTTTGCTCTGAGAATCCCGGTAGGCAGGGGTAGGTGCCTTCTGGTTGACTGAGCCTGGACGTTATACAAGTTGAGAGCAAGATGCCTACAGGAGACAGAAAACGAAGGCCCAGATGCTGAGCTTTCTTACCCTGTATGTAGTCACATTTTGTACCAAAGGAGGAGTCAATGCCTTTTAGCAAAAATATTTCTAAGTGCTTGTTTTACCTTAAGGAACACGAGAGTTCCTTCATCTTGGCAAGGGAAGAGAGATGCTTCAGAACTGTCTAGATCCTTCCAGTATTTTATCTCAGATAACAGAAGACTTCTGTGATGGTTACAGTATGTGTCCATTGTAAGTAACCATGAGCTACCAGCCTCCTTATTAAACATTTAACAGGGTAAGTCTAGGAAGGTATTTCTAGGAGAGATTAATATTTGAATTGGTCAATTGTGTAAAGCAGACAGTTCTCCTCTAAGTGGCTGGGCATCCTTCAGTCTACTGGGGGACTGTAAAGAATAAAAGATGGAAGGAGAAATGAACTCTTCTTAGTTGCTGGAGCTAGAACTATGATTTTTTGCCATTGGTGCTTCTGGGACTTGATACTCTGATCCTGATTGGATTCTGTACAAGCATTTCTTCAGGCCGGGAGGTGGTGGTGATGCCTGCCTGTAATCCCAGCACTCTGGGAGGCAGAGGCAGGTGGTTTTCTGAGTTCAAGGCCAGCCTGGTCTACCGAGTGAGTTCCAGGACAGCCAGGGCTACACAGAGAAACCCTGTCTCAAAAAAAGAAGCAAAACAAAACAAAACAAAACAAAAGAAAGACAAGCATTTCTTCAGTTCTCAGACCTACATGTCACACATTTCTTTGGATCTACTGCTTGCAACTGGCAGATTGTAGGACTTAACATTCATATTAATGTGACCCAACACTTTATGTCTTGTTAGCTTGCTGTCTCTGTCGTCTCTCCCTCCCTCCATCCCTCCCCCCCCCCCCCCCGCTCCCTTTAACCCTTTTCTGGTTGTTGTTTCTCTAGCAAACTCTAATACTACTTGTGCATACATTTCCTTTACCTAGGTGGCAAGAGCTAATTCCAAGGAGGTATCTGAAGTGCCTGGTGATCACTGTCTGACACGTGGGAGTGAATTTTCCAGGCTGTTATCCGTGAACATGTAGTTCTATAAGACAGTGCCAAATTGTTTTTCAAAGCATTTGTACAAATTTATGCTTACAATACCATATACAAGACATACATTTTGTTTTGTAATGTAACTAAGATATTTCTCCCAGAAGGCCTTGTGTGTATATGTGCATGTACTTTCATGTAAGATAAATGGAGACATTCTTTCCCCGCCCCCTTTGGAGAGTCAAACAAATGGCAGTTTATTAAATTATAGTATGTCAGAATAACATTTACCAGTTTTAAAAGAAATAGATATATTTATGTGCTGACAGAGAAAGATGCACAAGTTATTGTAATGAGAGAAGAACAGATTGAATAACAAAAGAACAACTGACAGTGTGTGACCCTTGGTGTGTTGTTTGAAACTATTCTTGCCGATACATGGACAAATGTCTACTTACCCTAGATAGGGAACCAATGATAGACCAAAGTGAGGCTTAAGAAACCATTAAATATTATTGGGATATTTCCAATAATATGTGTGAGGAGTTATACATAGGAGCAGAAATAACTCAACAAAAGCTGCTTCAACAAAAGACCACCCTAGCTTAGGTGACAACACACGAAAGCAGAAAACCTAGAGCCAACCACACAGCCTTCAGGCAGTTCAAGGGACTGCCGAGAATCCGCTCCACGTACCTCAGATGGGCTAAGCCTCTTTCCGACAGCTCAGCTGCTCTTTGCTCCTCCCAGGCAGCTTGGTTTGTCAGCGAGTGTCTCATAGCAGTCCCAGCTATTACCTACATGTAGCAGGGGAGGGGCCTAATGAATCTAGTCAGTTTGAGGGACTTCCTGAAGCTATTGCATTGTTTACTTCCTGAGTTTAATGCAGGGTGGAACATTTCACCTCCCTTTTATTTTTTATAACCCTAACCCCCTATTATTTTTATTTTTTTATTATATATGTTCTTTATTTACATTTCAAATGTTATCCCCTTCCTGGTTTCCCTTCCAAAAACCCCTTATTCCATCCCCCTTCCCCCTGCTCACCAACCCGCCCACTCCCACTTCCCTGTCCTGGCATTTTCCTATACTGGGACATCAAGCCTTCTCATGACCAAGGACCTCTCCTCCCTTTGTTGTCCAACAAGGCCATCCTCTGCTACATATGCAGCTGGAGCCATGGGTCCCTCCATGTGTACTCTTTGGTTGGTGGTTTAGTCCCTGGGAGCTCTGGGGTCATCGGCTGGTTCCTATTGTTGTTCTTCCTATGGGCCTGAAAACCCCTTCAACAAGTGGAGACATTCTTATGTCAACTTTCCTTAGACAGAATAGGAGATTGATTTTTGCGAGTGATTAACAGTTTTCTGATGTTTTTTGTTTGTCTGAGCTCTCCTTCATTTGTATGTGGTAACAACATTTGATTTTTCATTTTTTTGAGCTGCATTTTCCCATTTTTAATTCCATCATGCTTCTGGCATATCTATTTCAAGAATTGTCATTGATTCTCTTCGATAGCTACTTTAAATACACCAGAGGATAAAGCCAATAAAACAAGTAGAGGAAAGCCAAAGAAAGAAAGTAGAGACAAAGACAGAAGGTAGATCTTGATTTAGTTGTGTCTGAAGAAAACTTTCTAGTATTTTCAGTTGTGTATGCTGATACCATTCCAAATTTACCTAAACTCGTGGCTGACAGTCCTAATCAGGTACTTAGTAACAGGGATAGATAGAATCTATGTCTTTAATCTCTTGGTTGGACACTTACTCCAAATCTTACTGTGACTCTTGGCTCTGCCTATTACCAGCTATAGTTTTGTATTGAATTCTGGAAGTAGAGACAAAGAAACTCAAGGGTGAAGAGGGCTTTAAGATCTTGAGAAACCATTTAGTAGGTTATATCAGAATGTGTCACAGCACAAATTAGTACACTAGACAGTTTAGACATAGATCTCAAATACAAACTTTGTTCTTGAAGGTGTTGGCCCATGGGACTATAAAAAGTTCCACATCTATCACTTAACACAAAGTAGCGAGACTTTATCTTAGTACTTACCTCAAAGTGACAAAATAGTTAATTAGACACATAAGCCATTTTCTAACATAGGCAGTTTAGAAACTTGAAGCTTTGCTGCTGACAGAAGAGTCTCCAAAGATGCAGGAGTCTGAACACTAAATAAATCCAGATCCTCTCTAATGTCTCAAAAATGCCAAGTCAGCTCTGAGGCCAATTAATCAAAACAAGTTTACAATTAAGTCCACAAAAAAGCCCTAATTGCAATGCCTGTAGGAGGAAAATGTGCTGAAAGCAGAATCTTGCACGTGGGGAGCGAGAGTATTCCTCTCATTCACTGGCCAGGGTGACTGCATTGGGCATGTCTGCCTTATTACAACAGAAGTGTGGGTCATCAAGAAGAATGTGTTTCATTGTTCTTGGGGAGTTGTGAGCAGACATTTTTTTTTTTTTTGCGTGAAATATTAAAATGAACAGCAAGTTTCCTTGCTCTGCCGGGTACCGGCGAGCCACATGGCTACAGCTTGGTGTTCTCATCTCAGCAAATCCTGACTACTCAGAACTCCAAAATCTCTCCTCCCAGCTCAATAAGTTCCCACTGGTGGGTCGTTACTATACCAGCCCCATGCTTCAAAACCCCACGGCCTTTGTGGTGCACATCAGACAAACCCACGCTTTGCTGCTGTACCTTTCTCGCTGGAACCCAATCGAGTTGCTGCGAAAAGAAAAACACCACCAAAAACTTAGTTCATAAACAATGGTAACTCAATCTCTGGGTGCAACAACCAGAATCCTAATCTTGTAAACCATATTAAAATTGCTCTGGTGGCGAATCCAACCAGATCCACCATGATACTGGGTGGGAAACACTAGCAGCTATCCCTTGCCCTTTTGCTATCCTGTTCCAAAAAAATACCCTCTCTCCCTCCTGCTTCCTCTCTTCCCCTTTCCAACCAGGAAGTCCCGCCTACTCGTCCAGTGATTGGCTCCTTTATTCAGTAGGGGATGGTCCACAAGAAGTCATCTGAGTGTGTGACTCATTCCTTGTTCACAGCCCCTCCCAGGAGAGCGGAATTAGCATTAAAGTACAAGCACCCCCAGGACCATCCACAATAGAGGTCAACTCATCCAGACAAGGCAGTGATTACCTTTCCATCCAAGTCTAGCTGGGTGAAGCAATGATCTTATTGGGGATACAGGTGTAACTCTGTGTCACAACTCCGAGCAGGGCTAAAATTACCAGCACGGGTGACAGTTCAGGAATACAGCTTTGCCAGAGCTGTCTACTCAAAAACTGTTTACTGATTATATAACTTTGGGGTTATGAGTCCTGTCATTTTCTGAGGTTCTTGAGTCTTGGAAGTTGAATACTTTTCCTGCGGCTTGTTAGCTTCCATAGTTTCCTGAGATTTATGATCCTGCTTCTTTCCTCCAGGAGTAAACATTTCTATATGGAGGAAATAGGGATGGAATATTAGGGCATTTGATAGAGATTCCTATTCCCCTTTTACATGCAGGGATCTCATACTGTCCTTCAGGATGAGGTACATTAATTTCAGTGAAGTGCGACCTTCTAGGATTTTCCAGTAGTTGCATACATGCCATCTTATTTTTTTTTTTATTGCTGTGATAAAACATCATGAACAAAACAAATTATAAGAGGAAGCATTTAATTTGGTTTATGGTCTCAGAAAATTAAAGTCTATAAGGGTGGAGCCAAGGAACTGGTGTTGAGAGAGAGAGAGAGAGAGAGAGAGAGAGAGAGAGAGAGAGAGAGAGGGCTAATCCCTGTCAAGCACTTCCACCAACTGGGGACTAAGTAATTCAAATAAACGAGCCTATGGGCGTCACTCTCATTAAAACCATCACATGTGTATAATAGGGAATAAGAAATGCTGAGGGTCAAGAGTATTGGGGAACCAATTTCTCCAATCATATATCACAAGGAAGCCTTGTAGACAATTGAGACCAGTTTTTACAAAGACTGTATCATGGTTCTGAATGTTTATCTTAGTGACAGACATTCCCTGTCTTTGAATATCCACTTCTGTACTGAGGCAAATGGATCCCACATGACCTACCTCAGTTTCCAGAATAGCCTGACCTTGAAGCTGGAAAGCCTTTAACACCTACATTCACTTCTATTGGTGAGCTGCTGACAGGCAATGACGCCGAGCTATGTGATGTTGTGCACTTTACTTGTGATTTTTTTTTTAACCATAATTTTAAGACCCATGGCTCCAGCTGCATATGTAGCAGAGGATGGCCTTATCTGGCATCGATGGGAGGAGAGGCCCTTGGTCCTGGGGAGGCTCGATGCCCCAGCGTAGGGCAATGCTAGGGCGGTGAGGTGGAAGTGGATGGGTGGGTGGGTCGGTGAGAACCCTCATAGAAGCAGAGAAGCAGAGGGAGGGGGTGGGATAGGGGTTTTTCAGAGGGGAAACCAGGAAGGAGGATAACATTTTAAATGTAAATAAATAAGATAACCAATAAAAAATTAAAAAAAATCCCTGAATCTTATTTGGGATGTTATTTTCCTCTGTAGAATTCATTTACTTTCTTCCCGTGCCCTTATACCTCATAGTATCTAGTCCCGAAGCTTTAGCTTCTATTGCTGAATAAAATTTCTCTGCTCAGTTTATAATGCTACAGATTGTTCCCTCAACAGACATAGATGATCTATTGGTGAGAGAGTCTGGCTAGAGACTCATGACATACTCATCCGTTTTTCTTTATGAAAACAACTACATCAAAAGTCTCACTTTTTCTGCATACTGCTTGGCCAGCATGTATATGTTCTAGCCAGTGGATTCTAAGGGAAAGAGATAGACATGTGTTTGTCTTCTGATATCTCTATGAAGAGTTTCATTGTTGACTTGCTCTTATCTTCACTGTCATTGGATACAGAAGATCTAGTGGAAGTTTGGAGTTCCCAGAGGAAATGGAAACACGGACCAAAAAAAGATCTAAGTATCTAATAACTGTGCAGAAGTCAAACCTCCACTAACCCACAAACAACTGTGGATATATGAAAAACCAACACATTGTCTCATACTAGCACACTGAGATTATGTAGATGAATTATTTTATACCTATCCATTCATATATCAGAGATGAACTTGCAAATTTCTTTTTTTTCTTTTTATTTTCTATATTCTTTGTTTACATTCCAAAAGCTTTCCCCTTTCCCAGTTCCCCCCTTCCCAACGCGATTTTCAAAGTGTTAGCATCTGTGTTAATGCTGTACAGTTGTGGGAAAAATGTCTACTCCACTGCTGATCTACAGCTGTTTGATGACAGTTGGACAGAGCAGTTGGCAGAAGGAGATGGGAGCCAAAGAAGCGTGATTTACATCCCATAGGAAGCAATAACTACACAATTGGATAAAGATTTTTTTTCTGATCCTAGCTGTGGTTGCACACCCTTTAATCCCAGCACTTAGAGAGGCAGAGGCAGGAAGATTTCTATGAGTTTAAGGCCAGCCTGTTCTATAGAGTGAGTTTTAGGACAGCCAGAGATACACAGGAAAACCTTGTCTGGAAAAAAAAGAAAGAAAGAGGGAAAGAAGGAAAGAGAAACACTTTTCTGGGCACTGGATAGATGGATTAGCAGTCAAGAGCAACTGCTACTCATGTAGACTCAGGTTTGGTAACCAGCACCCACATGGTCTATCAGAACTGTCCATGAATTCAGTTGCAGGAGATCAGATGCCCTCTTCTGAGACTGTGGGCACCAGGGATACATGTGATGCACATACACACATGTAGGCAAAACACTCTAACACATAAAATAAATAAATCTAAATTTTTTTTGTAAATGAAAAATTTCTTGAGGGGTTATGAATGTAGAGGAGCACCAGTTGGTAAAGGATTGATCATTTAGCTGAAGTAAAGGTTTTGGTTTTTTGTATTTATTTATTTAGTTACTTTTTATTTATTGGATAAGGATGAACTTCCCTAGGGCAAAACATCTATATTATGGGAAAATAATCAAAAGCCGGCTAAGTCTTGACTAGATGCCAGTTGATATGTGCGTTCTTCTGCCAAACTCTCTGCTTATTGTGAAGGTGTTCTCGGCGCCACTTTTCATCACGAAGATCGAGGCTTAGGTCAGTTCGGTCCTTGTCTGAGGAGGCAAAGCTCCTGGGCACTGGCCCTGGCGTGGCCACCTGTGCTCCTTAGCTTCATGCTCTTAGCTCTTCACCACTGGCATGCTGCTAGAGCCCACCGGATGAACAGATGTGCTAAGACCCTGCCGTGCTCATCACTGCTGGGGCGGGCTTCAACGCTGGGTGCGAGAGCACGTGCCGACCCGACCCTCCCCCTGAAAATGCACACGCCATTAGGTTTTCATTTGCCAGAAGCATTAAGCTTTTGAGAGTTTTTTTTCTCTTTGCTTTCATCTCAGGGGAATATGAATCTGTATGGATTTATTATTAATTCCATGATAAACATGCTTAGTGGCTCATTAAAAAACTGTTGCTGGTAAAAGAAGGCAGGCCTGTTCTAGACAGTTTAGGGACTTTGATCACTCTAGGATGGAAAGAGTTATTGTAGAAGAGACAGTACAGGAGAAGCAACTCCTCTTCCTCCCACACACCTGCCTTTTCTCTGATACAAGCAGCATTCGTGTTAACAGTCTGTTCTTTCATCTCAGTGACCTGCAAGGTGTGACCTTTCTTCTTCCAAGACTGCCAAGTCTGGACTTAAAACAACACTTCCAGAAGAAAGCCATCCTCTCCTTAGAGCATTCTCTCATTCCCTCCCTCCCTCCCTGCTTCCCTCTCTCTGCCCTCTCTCTCTATTTTACATTTTTCCCCCATCTCTAGAATCTAGTAGCTTAAATGTTTTATCTGGCACTTAGGATATTTTTCATATGTGACTATAGTACAGAACAATTTTATTGCTTGTTCTGACCAATTAAGGACTTTAAAATGAAAATTCAAGAGTACCGGCTTCTGTATTCATGCATGCATACATTCATTCATTTATTTAGTAAGAATTCATTATGTTTATAGTGTTTCAGAGATGGAATGATCCTGAGAATATGACTTCTGCTTCCACAAAACTTAGACCTCAGTGTAACAAGAATTTACACACATAAGAAAACACATACATTGGTATACATATTAATAATTTTATAAGACTATTCTAAGGTGTTTTTCATCAGTTAAAATTAGTAGCGTACAAGCATAAGATAATTTCTTCTCAATCCATTGCCTGTATGTATTACAGATTATCCCTGGAATATGATTCTTACAAATTAGAAGCTAACTTTGGATTTTGAGTTTTAATCTTTTCCTGGTCTAGGAATATGTAGTCTAGGTCTCTTGGTACCTCACAGTCAGCCACAGAACCATGGGGTAAGGGCTGATAACCTGCAATCCACCACATGCTAATATCCAGTACTGAGGCATCTCAGTATTATATTCACTTAGAATATTTCAGTTTATGGTATGCCACTGCCTCTTTGTTGAGCAGATTTATTTCTCAGTTATCTCTGTCCTATTCTTCAGCAACTTTTCAGGGGGATGTCATGACTCTTTAACCACTATGAGAATGAACAAATTCCAGTTCATTACAGTGTATATATTTATTTCTTTTCTAATTCATTATTTGTTTTCCTCTCTCATGGGATCCTGGGGGGGGGAGGAGCTTGCATGGTCTCTCCTTTTCATGTCCGTTTCTGAACCCAGTCTGATGCTCTATCGATAGTGCATGGATAGGAAATTGCTTGGGATTGGAGGGAGTTATAGAAAGTAGGTCAAATCATATTTACACAATAAGCCTCTGCATGCTTGCTGTATTTGGCTTTCCCTCCTCATCTTGGTGACCTTGTGCTGCTAAGATTCCTCCCAACCCCCAACCTACAAGACCACTCCATGGGCAGGACATAGCCACACCTCAGCACTAGTCAAATTTCGTAATGTTATATATATATATATATATATATATATATATATATATATATATATATATATGTGTGTGTGTGTGTGTGTGTGTGTGTGTGTGTGTGTGTGTATGAGCGTGAGTAAGTACTGATGGACATGTTAGAGCCTGTGTCATGGCTTCCCCTGTCATATGTCAGACTAAGCCTTGAAGTCAGCATTTCTTTTTCATGTGCTACTTTAGCCTCTGTGAATGATTCTTTTAACCCATGTACTTGGCTTGTAGGTAAGGTTAGATACAACTCTGTGGCTTCCAAATTGCAAATGAATGACTATATGGGATTGAAGATGAGTGAGACCTGGTTCTGCTGGTTCTGCTAAAGGTAAGTCCTGTGCATTGCATTTGAGATCTCACAAAGAATGAGAAAATTCTTTGTACCTTCTCTTCTTTGCATCAGCTTTAGGTGATATCTTACTTATTCTTGCTATTGACACAGTGCCACAGATTGGCTGAGTTATAGTGAAAATTGATTTATTTTCAGGGAATGTCCAAGGTCAGCAAGCTGAATTTGAGTATTGTCTTTTGTTTGTCCAAATCTTGAGGTGGTATAGGAGAAGCAAAACACAAAAGAGATCTAGCAAAATTGATTATAAATCAGATTCACCTTTGAGATAACACATTAACCCAAGAATTGTCTGAATGGCTTCCATTTAGGACAGCAGAATTCTAATAATCTCTTACCTGGTCTCACAAGTTAACATGACATCATGGGGATCAAAATTCAGCATGAGTCTTAGAAAGGACAAATTATACTCAAACCATTAAGTTGCAAATCTCAGAAATCAAAAAGTGCTTTATCATACCCTATTTCAATATGTGCTATGAAAGAAAGCTTAGAATATGATGAAACTTCATAACAAAATGATTGCATTGAAAAGTCTGATTAGGTAGGAGTCTCTAAGAACTTAATTTGTAAATAAATACTTGAAGGATGGGCAGGTGTTTGGGGTTAGACATGGTCAAATGAATTCCAGGCATAGAAAATGATAATGGAGAGAGCTAGGAGCCTGACTCTGTAAAAAGTGTTATCAGGACTATAGAAATGCAGAGTAAAGAATTCCATGGATGCTCTCCTAAGTAAGGCATACAATTGACTGGTAAAATTATACAAAACCCTGATTTACTATCCCTGGAAATCATATTAAACATACACTCTAGAGTATACAGATCTTGGAAAGAACAGTCTAGGTCTATAGTCTTTGCATCATAAACAGAAGTTTCATTTTCTCCTATCTCACAGCTCCATGACCCAGCAGCTTTCGCTGAGATGTTCTGCTGAGGATAGGTGCAGTCAAGTAGCCATGTTAGGAGGGGCAGGCTGTTGGGAATGATCTCTTCCAATCATCTCCCACACAGCCTTGTGCTGTAGAAGTTCTACTGCTGGCAAGCGTAGCAAGCAGAGTTCCCCCTACTTCTTACAGCCCCCGCTCTTAGAGAAGAGGTTTCTTACATGGCAGCAGGTTGAGATGACTCTAGCTACTCAAACTTGTTTGTATTACAAAAGTCTTATCCCAGGAGAGGTAAGCCAGGAAGTCCAAGGGATTCTCTACCATGCTGTGTCCACTTAGAGTGCTGGGTGGTGTTGCTCTTGGAAGAGCAGTTCTGCCTTAAGTTTGAGGCAACTGTACAAGGACTCTTCTAGGCAGAGGCAGGCCATGAGAACTAATTGCTCTACAGATCCTTGTGACAGAAGTGATTTTTTTTTTTTTTCAGAACAGAGGGTGAACTCTATGCCTACCTCTGGTGGAGAACAATTAGGTAGAGATCAATAGTTTCATTTTATAAGTAAAACAGCAGCTTAGTAGTGCTCAGGAAAAAAAGTCAGAAAAAGAAGCAACCAAGTAGAGCCTTCCTGAGATCTTGTGAACTCTGGGGATTGAGAAGGCTGTGTGCACAGCTGGCCACTCCCATGTGGGAGCATTTAGAGTAGGATCTGGGCTTCTCTCACACTTCATTTTGTAAGACCCCCCAAAACCGAGGGTGCCCCAGCACCCCACACTTTGTAAGGCGACACCCAAATCACTCGCGAGAAATGGTGTTGATGCAATAACATGAAGATTTCTTTATTCCAAAATTCTGGGTTCCACAGCCTACACCGCCCAGGGCTAGAAGACTGTGGACCCCGAGGGCAGAATTGGGACAGCTTTTATAAGTTTACAACCCGGGACTCACCAACCAATCATTCCTTAGCATGGAGAGCCCGCGAATCACCAACCAATCATTTCTTAGCATGGAGAGCCCACGAATCACCAACCAATAGATTTGTACCACTCCATAGTTTTTAGGCCAATCAGTTTAAATTATTGGAGCCTGTGCTCAGTGGACCAATTAGTTTCCTATTTTCTTGGAGTCTATAGCTGCATGAACTCCTGGATAGGTAATGGCGTAAGCAATTTACAGAAGCAAGATAAGCTTGGCTCATTTCTAGTAACCTTGTGGGGCCAGGATCACCTATTCAAGGACTTTTTGCCTAGGTCTTAAAGGGCAGACTCTGGAATGTGACCTTTTACCTAGTTCCTAACAAAGAGCACAAAGAGCGGGCTCTGGAATATGAAGTGTTTGGGACTCCTTAGAAGGCTGGAGTTAGGCTGTATTTGCTATTCTTTGGATTTCACCTTTTATAGAATTGATCATTGATCATATTTTCTAATTATTTCATATTTCTGTATATCTCACTTTGTTCTGAAAGGAGAGGTGGGTCTGTAATTTTTACTGAGGTATGTCTGGTATTCAACATAGTCTCTGGAGTGCAGAGGACTTTCATATCTTTATTGTGTTAATGCAAAATGGTCAGGGAAATGGGTAGAAGACATGAGCAAAACACTGTGAGGGACTGAGAAAGGAGCTTAAAGGTGAACCAAAGCCAGAAAAAAAATAATTCTAAGTTCAACTTCAGGAATAGAAAGAAAGAATAATGCATGTTGGAACAAGAAGGAAAAATAAAATATATATTTGGAAGGTATGCAGGAATTGTTAATGAAGAAGAAAATAAATAAATCACAGAAATATAGGTCAGCCAAATTACATTGTTAAATCATAATAACAATTAGATAAAACTGAATTTTAGTTGAAGTAGGTTTTTTTTCTTTAAAAGTTAAGAAGCATTTATGAACCAAGCTAAAGCTAAACAAACAAATAAACAAACAAATCAAAAGCAAGTTACAGCTAAATATCATTGGGATAGGACACAATAAAAGATAATTGAAGATAAAAAAAAAGAGTAGAAAATGTTGCAGATTTGGGGACATCCTCCCAGGCCTATAAACATATCAACACAGAGGAAAGATTTCATTGGCATATAGGCTTAATAAAACATATTTTATCAAATATTTTTAATTGGCATTACAATTAAAACTACATTGGAGTATCATACAGTGTCGCTTGTACCTGATGCAATCCTGGAACTCAAGTCTGCATACAACTTTACAACTGGATCTGTGATGGCAGAATCTTTCCTCTCACTTTTTTTTTTTATTTGATATAATTTATTTACATTTCAAATGATTTCCCATTTTCTAGCCCCCCCCCACTCCCCGAAAGTCCCGTAAGCCCCCTTCTCTTCCCCTGTCCTCCCTCCCACCCCTTCCCAGTTCCCCGTTCTGGTTTTGCCAAATACTGTTTCACTGAGTCTTTCCAGAACCAGGGACCACTCCTGCTTTCTTCTTGTATCTCATTTGATGTGTGGATTATGTTTTGGGTATTCCAGTTTTCTAGGTTAATAACCACTTATTAGTGAGTGCATACCATGATTCACCTTTTGAGTCTGGGTTACCTCACTTAGTATGATGTTCTCTAGCTCCATCCATTTGCCTAAGAATTTCATGAATTCATTGTTTCTAATGGCTGAATAGTACTCCATTGTGTAGATATACCACATTTTTTGCATCCACTCTTCTGTTGAGGGATACCTGGGTTCTTTCCAGCATCTGGCAATTATAAATAGGGCTGCTATGAACATAGTAGAGCATGTATCCTTATTACATGGTGGGGAATCCTCTGGGTATATGCCCAGGAGTGGTATAGCAGGATCTTCTGGAAGTGAGGTGCCCAGTTTTCGGAGGAACCGCCAGACTGCTTTCCAGAGTGGTTGTACCAATTTGCAACCCCACCAGCAGTGGAGGAGTGTTCCTCTTTCTCCGCACCCTCTCCAACACCTGCCGTCTCCTGAATTTTTAATCTTAGCCATTCTGACTGGTGTAAGATGAAATCTTAGGGTTGTTTTGATTTGCATTTCCCTAATGACTAATGAAGTGGAGCATTTTTTAAGATGCTTCTCCGCCATCCGAAGTTCTTCAGGTGAGAATTCTTTGTTTAACTCTGTACCCCATTTTTTAATAGGGTTGTTCGGTTTTCTGGAGTCTAACTTCTTGAGTTCTTTATATATATTGGATATTAGCCCTCTATCTGATGTAGGATTGGTGAAGATCTTTTCCCAATTTGTTGGTTGCCGATCTGTCCTCTTGATGGTGTCCTTTGCCTTACAGAAACTCTGTAACCTTATGAGGTCCCATTTGTCAATTCTTGCTCTTAGAGCATACGCTATTGGTGTTCTGTTCAGAAACTTTCTCCCTGTACCGATGTCCTCAAGGGTCTTCCCCAGTTTCTTTTCTATTAGCTTCAGAGTGTCTGGCTTTATGTGGAGGTCCTTGATCCATTTGGATTTGAGCTTAGTACAAGGAGACAAGGATGGATCAATTCGCATTCTTCTGCATGCTGACCTCCAGTTGAACCAGCACCATTTGTTGAAAAGGCTATCTTTTTTCCATTGGATGTTTTCAGCCTCTTTGTCGAGGATCAAGTGGCCATAGGTGTGTGGGTTCATTTCTGGATCTTCAATCCTGTTCCATTGATCCTCCTGCCTGTCACTGTACCAATACCATGCAGTTTTTAACACTATTGCTCTGTAGTATTGCTTGAGGTCAGGGATACTGATTCCCCCAGATTTTCTTTTGTTGCTGAGAATAGTTTTAGCTATCCTGGGTTTTTTGTTGTTCCAGATGAATTTGATAATTGCTCTTTCTAACTCTGTGAAGAATTGAGTTGGGATTTTGATGGGTATTGCATTGAATCTGTATAGTGCTTTAGGCAAAATGGCCATTTTAACTATATTGATTCTACCGATCCATGAGCATGGGAGGTTTTCCCATTTTTTGAGGTCTTCTTCCATTTCCTTCTTCAGAGTCTTGAAGTTCTTGCCATACAGATCTTTCGCATGTTTGGTAAGAGTCACCCCAAGATACTTTATACTGTTTGTGGCTATTGTGAAGGGGGTCATTTCCCTAATTTCTTTCTCAGCCTGCTTATCCTTTGAGTATAGGAAGGCCACTGATTTGCTTGAGTTGATTTTGTAACCTGCCACTTTGCTGAAGTTGTTTATCAGCTGTAGGAGCTCTCTAGTGGAGTTCTTTGGGTCACTTAGGTAGACGATCATGTCGTCTGCAAATAATGATAGTTTGACTTCCTCCTTTCCAATTTGTATCCCTTTGACCTCCTTATGTTGTCGAATTGCCCGAGCTAGTACCTCAAGTACAATATTGAAAAGATAAGGAGAAAGGGGGCAGCCTTGTCTGGTCCCTGATTTCAGTGGGATTGCTTCAAGTTTCTCTCCGTTTAGTTTGATGCTGGCTACCGGTTTGCTGTATATTGCTTTTACTATGTTTAGGTATGGGCCTTGAATTCCTGTTCTCTCCAAGACTTTAAGCATGAAAGGATGCTGAATTTTGTCAAATGCTTTTTCAGCATCCAATGAAATGACCATGTGGTTTTGTTCTTTGAGTTTGTTTATGTAGTGGATTGTATTGATGGATTTCCGTATATTGAACCAACCCTGCATTCCCGGGATAAAGCCTACTTGATCATGGTGGATGATCGTTTTGATGTGTTCTTGGATTCGGTTGGCAAGAATTTTGTTGAGTATTTTTGCATCGATGTTCATAAGGGAAATTGGTCTGAAGTTCTCTTTCTTTGTTGGATCTTTGTGTGGCTTTGGTATCAGCGTAATTGTGGCTTCGTAGAAGGAATTGGGTAGTGTTCCTTCTGTTTCTATTTTGTGGAATAGTTTGAAGAGTATTGGTGTTAACTCTTCTTTGAAGGTCTGGTAGAATTCTGCACTGAAACCATCTGGTCCTGTGCTTTTTTTGGTTGGAAGACTTTCTATGACTCCTTCTATTTCTTTAGGCTTTATGGGACTGTTTAGATGGTCTAGTTGGTCCTGATTTAATTTTGGTATTTGGTATCTGTCAAGGAAATTGTCCATTTCCTCCAGATTCTCCAGTTGTGTTGAGTACAGGCTCTTGTAGTAGGATCTGATGATTTTTTGGATTTCCTCAGTTTCCGTTGTTATGTCTCCCTTTTCATTTCTAAGTTTGTTAATTTGGATACTTTCTCTGTGCCCTTTGGTCAGTCTGGCTAAGGGTTTATCTATCTTGTTGATTTTCTCAAAGAACCAGCTCCTAGTTTTGTTGATTTTTTTGTATGGTTCTCTTTGTTTCTACTTGATTGATTTCGGCCCCGAGTTTGATGATTTCCTGCCTTCTACTCCTCCTGGGTGAAATAGCTTCTTTTTGTTCTAGGGCTTTCAGGTGTGTCATTAAGTTGGTAATGTATGCTCTCTCCATTTTCTTTTTGGAGGCACTCAGGGCTATGAGTTTTCCTCTTAGCACTGCTTTCATTGTGTCCCATAGATTTGGGTATGTTGTGTTTTCATTTTCATTGTGTTCTAAAAAGTCTTAATTTCTTTCTTTATTTCTTCCTTGACCAAGGTGTCATTGAGTAGAGTATTGTTCAATTTCCACGTGTATGTGGGTTTTCTGTTGTTTCTGTTGCTATTGAAGACCACTTTTATTCCATAGTGATCAGATAGGAGGCATGGGATTAGTTCTATCTTTTTATATTTGTTGAGGTCTGTCTTGTGACCAATTATATGGTCGATTTTGGAGAAGGTACCATGAGGTGCTGAAAAAAAGGTATATTCTTTTGTTTTAGGATAGAATGTTCTATATATATCAGTTAAATCTAATTGGTCCAAAGCTTCAATTAGTTTCATTGTGTCCTTGTTTAGTTTCTGTTTTCCTGATCGGTCCATTGAGGAAAGTGCAGTGTTGAAGTCACCCACAATTATTGTGTTAGGTGCAATGTGTGCTTTGAGTTTTAATAAAGTTTCTTTTATGAAAGAGGGTGCCCTTGCATTTGGAGCATAGATGTTCAGGATTGAGAGTTCTTCTTGTTGTATTTTTCCTTTGACCAGCAAGAAGTGTCCCTCAGAGTCTCTTTTGATGACTTTGGGTTGAAAATCAATTTTATCTGATATTAAAATGGCTACTCCAGCTTGTTTCCTGAGACCATTTGCTTGTAAAATTGTCTTCCAGCCTTTTACTCTAAGGTAGTGTTTGTCTTTGACCCTGAGGTGTGTTTCCTGTAAGCAGCAAAATGTAGGGTCCTGTTTACGTATCCAGTCAGTTAGTCTGTGTCTTTTTATTGGGGCATTGAGTCCATTGATGTTAAGAGATATTAAGGAATAGTGATTGTTACTTCCTATCATTTTTGACGTTATTTTTTAAATTTGATTGCTTAACTTCTTTTGGGTTTGATGAAAGGTTACTATCTTGCTTTTTTCAGGGTGGAGTTTCCCTCCTTGTATTGGTGTTGTCCTCCTATTATCCTTTTTAGGGCTGGGTTTGTGGATAGATATTGGGTGAACTTGGTTTTGTCGTGAAATATCTTAGTTTCTCCATCTATGGTGATTGAGAGTTTTGCTGGATATAGTAGTTTTGGTTGGCATTTGTGTTCTCTTAGAGTCTGCATGAGATCTGCCCAGGACCTTCTAGCCTTCATAGTCTCAGGTGAAAAGTCTGCTGTGATTCTGATAGGTCTTCCTTTATATGTTACTTGGCCTTTTTCTCTTACTGCCTTTAGTATTCTTTCTTTGTTTAGAACATTTGGTGTTTTGATTATTATGTGACGGGAAGTATTTCTGTTCTGGTCCAGTCTGTTTGGAGTTCTGTAGGCTTCTTGTATATTCATGGGCATCTCTCTCTTTAGGTTAGGGAAGTTTTCTTCCATAATTTTATTGAAGATATTTGCTGGCCCTTTAAGTTGTAAATCTTCACTCTCATCTATGCCTATAATCCTTAGGTTTGGTCTTCTCATTGTGTCCTGGATTTCCTGGATATTTTGGGTTACAAGCTTTTTGCACTTTGCATTTTCTTTAACTGTTGAGTCCATGGTTTCTATGGAATCTTCAGCATCTGAGATTCTTTCTTCTATCTCTTGTATTCTGTTGTTGATATTTGCATCTCTGTCCCCTGATTTCTTCCCAAGGCTTTCTATCTCCAAAGTTGTCTCCCTTTGAGTTTTCTTAGTTGTTTCTACTTCTGATTTTAGATCCTGGATGGTTTTGCTTAGCTCCTTCCCTTGCATGTTTGTGTTTTCCTGTAATTCTTTAAGAGATTTTTGTGTTTCCTCTTTCATGAGCTCAGCCTGTTGACCAAAGTTCTCCTGTATTTCTTTAAGAGATTTTTGTGTTTCGTCTTTCATGACCTCAGCCTGTTGAGCAAAGTTCTCCTGTATTTCTTTAAGTGTTTTTTGCATTTCCTCCTTGTTGGCTTTTGTATTCTCCTGGATTTCTTTCAATGATTTTTGTGTTTCCCTTGCAAGGGCTTCTAACTTTTGATCCATTTTCTCCTGAATGTCCTTCATGTGTTCCTGTACCAGCATCATGACCAGTGATTTTAAATCCAAATCTTGTTTTACTGGTGTGATGGGGTATCCAGGACTTGCTGGTAGAGGAGAATTTGGTTCAGATGTTGTCATATTGCCTTGATTTCTGTTAGTGACGTTTCTGCGTTTGCCTTTTGCCATCTAGCTCTCACTGGTGTTACTTGGTCTTGTCAGTGCTGGACTCACCAGTGCAAGCTGCCCCTTCCCCGTTGGCCTCTGGTGCACAGCTTACACTCTGCACTGCCTATAGACAGGGTGCTGTTGTCCAGGCTGTTCAGATCCCGAAGCAGGCACCTGAAGGCTCCCGCTGGGGCCCGCAGGATTTATTGGAGCACACTGACTTCTCCCAGCTGGCCGCCCGGAAGCCCCCACTAGCCTCTTGAGGGACCTGGAGATGTGGCGGCCACCCAGGCTGATCTGAAGCGGAGAGAGTTGAGCTGGGGGCTTCTGCCTGAGGCCTTGCCCCAGATTGTGTCTGTGGACCAGGTGGAACCCGTGTGCACCCCCAGGGAGCTCCGAAGGTGAATGTTGCTGTGACCTCCCCTGTGCTCCGCTCACTCCGCTGGGCAGCCGATTTCCCCAACCGGGCTGGCGCACACTAGGTTAGCCTTGTCGCCTGGGCCCTGAGTCCAGGCAAACGCCTGGGAGGCCAAGGTCCGAGCAAAGTTCCCCTAGGGCTATGTCTGTTATTTGGGTCCGCCAGGTGACCCGGATGGCGGGCGTGCGCGTCCGCGCTCCCTGAAAGCCCCGGGAGAGTCTGTTGTGCTAATAACCTCCTGGGCGGGTTGACACACAGATGGCCCACCAAGCCGCCCAGTTCTTGGGGTCAGTCCTGTGCCTTTTGGGGCCTAGACCCCCGTTTTGTTAGCCTCAGGCTACGCTTGTTAGCAGTCTCTGCCCTCCCGAGCACTCTGGCCCCTGTAGGCAAAATGGCGGCGCGTGCACCGGCTGGGACAAAAAAAAAAACTCCTGGCTGGGTTGGCACCCCAATGGCCACTCGAACAGCCCAGGGCCTGGGTGCAGGCCAACGCCCGTCTGGCTCAGACCCCTGCGGTGTTGGGCCTAGTATTATGTTTGTGTACCTCAGTCTGACCGATCTCTGGAGCCCGGGATCAAGATGGCGGTGAGTCTCTCCTGACTGGCGGGCAGCCGAGTTCTGAAGTGGCTTCCGTGCAGCGAAAGGCTCCCCTTTCCTCTCACTTTTACTGTTTATTGTGACCGACCCCTATATTAACTCCAAAATAAGAAACACGGTCTTTTCTTTGGTATGATTTTTTTATTGTTGAATTATCACTGTTTGTTTGACAGATTGACTATGTTAGCTTTGCTTTTTGATTTTTTTGGACTGTGGTCACGAACACTATGAGGCACCAGCAGCCTGAAGTCTGGGTAGTGATCTTTGCTTCAATGTACTGATTATCCAGAAACAGTCCAAATGGCAACTAAATAGTAGGTAACTTAGGGATTATCATGGAAGAGGGGCCAGAAAGACCATAAAAGCCAGAGACGGTAGATGACACAATGAAATATTGTCTTCTGGGCACAGCAGGACAGCTGCATACACAAAACCAGCATGCACAAAATCTGTACAAACACAAACCAGACCAAATCCTAGCATGGAGATGAGAGTTGGGCAGACAATCCAACCCTTAACTATGGAGTTATTTCAGCTGTTAGCTTTGGGAGAGGGAGAAATGGTTTTCTCTTACAAGTGTAACTCTTGATACATCGATCACTCTCAAGTGCAAAGCCACATAGCCAAGAATATCTGAGCAGCAACAATTGATTCTGAAGGATTTAGAGCACAATGTTGGATGGGTAAGGAAGGAGAAAGGATCTGGAAAGATTGGGAGTGGTAAATATGGTAAAAATATGCTGTATGAAACTACCAAAGAACTAATTAAAAATTACAACATGCCACTTTGGCAATAAGAACGCTTTATGCATGCCTCTGATGATCAATTTTATGTCAACTTAGGTAGGCTAGAGCATGCAGATACTTATCAAATACCCATCTAAATGTTGTTATGAAGGTAGTTTTTAGATGATATTTATATTAGAAACAGGAAAAATTGAGTGAGATTATCCCTTTATATTGTTCAATTAATTAAAAGCAATAACAGAAAAGAAAACCAACACAAAACAAAATGAAAATTGACAGACTAGGAGGCAGTTATGTCTCAGAGTCACGGGATAACATCAGTTCTTCTACTGGTCTACGCTATAGACTGCGTGTGGTTACTCACAATGATGTATGAATTTATTCCTTAAACCTCTCTAATAATATGTATTCTATTAGGTGTGTGTGTTTGTGTGTGTGTGTGTGTTTGTGTTTGGAAAATTCTGATGAATCCTATGACTAAGACTTGTAGCTTCTCAGAAACTATCAAAGAAAATGTCTCAAGATTAGTTCCTGAATAAAGATAGGGAAGCAAATTACAAACTAGGTTTCACAGAGGATATTTAATCAGAACTTTTGCTATTGCCAATTGTTAGAAATATATAAATATAATATATATATATATAAAATATATATATATATGAGACATGTCAGTGAAGAAATATGATCCATTCAAGAAAACAAGCAAGTAATAGAAGGTGCCTTTGAAGGAATCCATTTGGTGAGGTTATGAGACAAAGTTGTCCAAATAACTCGTATGAATATGCTGGAAGATGAAGGACTAGAGAAGGATATGATGACAACGTTCAACAAGTATAATGACCTAGAACGAAGTAAAACATGATAAAAAAGAAATGTGGAATTTCTGGATTTTAAGTGTATAATAAATAGGCTGGGCGGTGGCAGTGCACACCTGTAATCCCAGCACTCTGAGAGGCAGAGGCAGGCGGATTTCTGAGTTCGAGGCCAGCCTGGTCTACAGAGTGAGTTCCAGGACAGCCAGAGAGACAGCCAGACAGCTACACAGAGAAACCCTGCCTCGAAAAAATCAAATCCAAAAAAAAAAAAAAAAAAAATAGAAAAAAATGTATAATAATTGTAATGAAAATTTGACTCAAGTTTAGCAGTAGATTTGAGCTGGCAGGAAAATGTATATTTAAAATTGAAAATAAGTCAACAAAGATGATACAATCTAAATAAAAGAAAAGGAAGAAGAAAAAGATGAACAGAAACTGAGAGACTAAAAATGTCCACGGTGAGGATACTACAAGGGAAGTGAAAAAGAATACAATACAACCCCGAATTTGATCAAAAACATCTATACACAAACCCCAAACCCAGAAAATATCAAGTAATATAAGTGAAAAGTGACTCATACTCAGACACAGTCAAAAATGCCAAGTTTAAAGATAGAAAGATTAGGTGATTATTAAAGATCACATAATCACATTTTCACCCTATTTCCCCCCTTTATTGGCTTAAAACACTACAATATTAATCATGGATATTCTCACATTTTATATGAGAATAAACTAAATGAGAGTGGTTGTGTGAAAGGGTGGTGGGAAGAAACCTGTGCGCAGCACTAGATGGCACCTCAGCCACAGGAATAAGTTCAGAGGGACAGAGGGACAGAAAGGTTACTATTTCAAATGCTTAAACTATATATATATATATATATATGGAGGGGAAAATAATGTAATTCTATTTTAATAAAAAATTAACTTAATTTTTAAAATCCTGTTAATAATTACAAAAATCCAGAAATTTGCTTATTGTTCTTTACCTTTTAGAGAAATGCTCATTGAAATCTTGTGCTCAATCATTATTTTCATTTTATCCATGTATATCTATATCTATATCCATATCTCTATCTATCTATCTATCTATCTATCTATCTATCTATCTATCTATCTATCTATCTTAGTTTGGGTTCTCTAGAGTCACAGAACATATGGATAGTCTTTATATAGTTAGGGAATTTGTTGATGACTTACAGTCTATAGTCCAACTCCCCAACAATGATCATCAGCAGCTGTGGATGGAAGTCCAAGGATCTAGCAGTTGCTGAGTCCCATGAGGCAAGCAGGCAAGGAAGAGTGAGTAAATCTTCTTTCTTCCAATGTCCTTATATATCTCCAGCAGAGGGTGTAGCCCAGATTAAAGGCCCGTGGGTCTCCAGCAGAGGGTGTGGCCCACATTAAAGGCGTGTGCCTCCCTGCCTTTAATCCCAGATATCTTGAACTTGGGCGATCTCCTTGTCTTAATCTTCTGAAATTCATTATTAATTTTTAACACAACATTTCTGATAGCTGTTATGTTTGTACTTTTGAAAATTGGTTTTCACTTTGTCCTTGGAGAATATTAACACTAAGTACAGCAAAAAAGTCTTCCAAAGCAATTAAAAATGAGCAAGATTTTCTTATATGTACACTCATGTAAATGTGTCATTTCTAAAGGTATTCACCTGCTATGTGTATATTACACATATTTGGGAATACAGAACTCTCATTGTCTAACAGAACTTAGAATAGTTTTGTTTAAACTAATAAAATAATCATATATGGTGTAAATCATAGAAGAGACAGGGAAGTTTTCTAAATCAAAATGATGCAAGTTTCTAAGTATAGTCTGGTACAAATGCATGTGTCAGCGATTCGGCATGCTTACACAACATGAGCGTGGGCTTCAGCTCTTGGAAGGGAGGGAGAGGGAGAAGCAGACAGATCTGTATCTATACAAGTTTTAAAATTTGTTAGCTTTTGTTGAATGTATATACAAACACAGACTCAGACATCCACTCAGATACACTCACTCATAGACTCAAATATACAGTCATACACAGGTACTCACACACACTTACACACATAAACAGCTCACACAGACTTATATATACACAGTAACTGACACACACACACACACACACACACACACACACACACACACACACACACACACATACACATACCACTGCCTACTTGTTCTTGTCCTCTGGAGATCTTTAGTCTTCCTAGAGAAGGGGAATGACACTTGTATTTTCAATATGAATTCATGAGTTCTCATTGTTTTTTTTTTTTTTTTTTGCATGGTTTTCTGAATCTCATCCCTGTGACATGGGTTCATTTAGGAATGATCAATCAAAGCCCAGCGATCTTCATGAAGTCAAGGGCACAGGTAAGTTAATAAAAGCTCTGCAAGACTTCCCGCAGATTACTTCCTGTCTGTCCAAACAACTTTCTAGACCCCAAATCTGTCTCAATGTGTCTTATAACATGGCTATTCAAGCCTACTGTCAGTAATGGATACAGTTCTGATATTGTTTCAGTTAAGTATTGAACACCTTTTGTCAATCATTAGAAAAATTATTTAATTTCTGGTTTTTTCTTTGAGGGGCTGAGGCTAGAACTCAGGCTCTTGGGCTGGTGAGATGACACAGTGGTGAAGCCACTCACCTCCCAGCCTGGCCCTGACCTGGGAACCATGTAGAAAAAGAAGAGAGCCCACTGCTGCTAATTGTCCTCTGTTGTAACACAAAGACAGACACACAGATACACACACACAGACACAGACACATACAGACACAGACACAGACACATATAGACACACAGACAGAGACACATACAGACACAAGACACACACACACACAGACACAGACACATACAGACACACAGACACAGACGCACAGACACATACACAGACACACACACATACACACACACAGACACACACACATACACACACATACACATACATATACACACACACACAGACACATACAGACACAGACACACAGACACACAGATACACACACACAGACACAGACACATACAGACACAGACACAGACACATACAGACACACACACAAACACATACAGACACACACACAGACAGACACACACAGACACAGACACATACACACACAGACACATACAGACACAGACACATACAGACACACACACACACACACACACACACACACACACACACACACACACACACGAAATGTCATTTACAAAAATAGACCCAAGGTATTTCACCTCCAAATGTTCTTTCTTGGTCTCCTTCCTGCACTGAACATCTTATCCTTGTTAGCCATTTTCTTTTTCCTTGCAAGACCACCATTCTCCTTCCCCACTTCCTTCTCAGACAGCTTGGTTTGTGTAGGCATTCAGAAATTCATGAGGAATCTCTTAGTATGTTTGCACAGAAAAAGCAGGTGATTAGATATAGAAAGAGAAAAATAAACAAATGTAGCATTAGATTAATACTGTGGATGGTGAGCTCTGTATTTGGGAGCCATTACCATTTTTCCCCAGAATTAATATAAATTAATGGTTGCTGACTTACAAACACATGGTGAATGTGAGAAGAATACCAACTGAATGAAGGCGTAAAGAAAGATGAAGAACTACATTTTGTTAGTAGTTAACTCTATTTTGACTGCATCAGGCACCAATATACAAACACCTACACACGCAGACGACCTTGAAGAAAGCAGGGTGCTGGGGAGTCTTTTTCCTGTGTGGATATTGTGTGGCTGTGAAGGAGCAGAGGCAGGAGTCGGCTGTACTCGTCGATTTCAGAGTTTACTTTGGAGTTAGAAGCTATTTGGGATTCTTCTTCCATCAGATCCAGAGAGGTCAGAGGTTGCCACATCAATTTTATTGCTAATCTTTAGAGATCAACATTTTAGTCATATCTGCAGGGGCAGAATTGAGTCAATTTCCTTAAGGGTCCTTCTAGAAATGACCCTGCAATAAGACAGTGGTACTTCCTTTGTTTTTCCCGTGTCTGGTGTTCAGTTAGTAACTTCCCAATACTAGCACTTTCCCTACCAAATTGCTTTTATTTCCCTGTGGGACTTGCCTGCTTTCCTGTGCCACCTGTTCATAGGATTTACGAGTTATGAAAATTGTTCTGTTGAGAGAGATCAAAACACATCTCTTCAAAATATGAAGGATCATCAAATCAAAGACAATTGAGAAGAAGCAGAAGCTTGAACAGTCTATGTTCTTTTATTTGCCTATGCGAAGGATACATATTAACAAAAGCAAAGGGCATTTATTTGACAGCCAGCGCCACACACACAAAGGCATGAGAATAGCCTTTTGTTTTAAATTGGATATTTTATTTATTTACATTTCAAATGTTATCCCCTTTCTGGGTTTCCCTTTCAGAACCCCCTGCCCATCCTACCTCCCCTGCTTCTATGAGGGTGCTCCACCACCCACCCACCCACTCCTGCCTTCCCTCCCTGGCATTCCCCTACACTGGGTCATTGAGCCTTCCCAGGATCAAGGGGCCTCTCCTCTCATTGATGTCTGACAAGGCCAACCTCTGCTACAGACACAGCTGGAGCCAGGGATCCCTCCATGTGTACTCTTTGGTTGGTGGTTTAGTCCCTGGGAGGTCTGGGGGTGCTGGTTGGTTGATTCTGTTGTTCTTCCTATGGGGCTGTAAACCCCTTCAGCTCCTTCAGTCCTTTCTCTACCTCCTCCATTGGGGACCCGCCTCTGTATTTTTTAGTCACTGGCAGAGCCTCTCAGGAGACAGCTGTATCAGGCTTCTGTCAGCAAGTCCTTCTTGGCATTCGCAATAGTGTCTGGGTTTAGTAACTGTATATGGAATGGATTCCCAGGTGGGGCAGTCTCTGGATGGCCTTTCCTTCAGTCTCTGCTCCACACTTTGTCTTCATATTTCCTCCCTTGAGTATTTTGTTTCCCCCTTCTAAGAAGGACTGAAGCACCCACACTTTGGTCTTCCTTCTTCTTGAGCTTCATGTGGTCTGTGAATTGTATCTTGGGTATTCTCAGCTTTTGGGCTAATACCCGTTTATCAGTGAATGCATACCATGTGTGTTATTTTGTGATTGGGTTACCTCACTCAGGATGATATTTTCTAATTCCATCCATTTGCCTAAGAATTTCATGAATTCATTATTTTTAATAGCTGAGAACAATAATATGTACCAACCAGTACCCCCAGAGCTCCCAGGGACTAACCCACCAACCAGAGTGCACATGGAGGGACCCATGGCTCCAGGTACATATGTAGCTGAGGACGGCCTTGCCAGATATCAATGAGAGGAGACACCAATGGTCTTGTGAAGGATCAGTGCCCCAGTGTAGGGGAATGCCAGGTCAGAAAAGTGGGAGGGGACTTGGTAAGCAGAGGGATGGGGGATGGGATAGGGGTTTTCAGAGGGGTAATCAGGAAAGGGGATAACATTTGAAATATAAATAAAGAAAATATCTAATAAAAAATAGCTGAGAACAGCAAGCTTAACCCAACTGCTGAACACATCATTAGACAGTCATCGGCTCTGGCAGGATAGCAGAGGGCTTCTTACTAAATAACTTTACTAAATGAACTTTATTTCACATTTGTTTGTTTTTTTTCCAAGTTGCTGCCTGCAGTCTGAGTCTTTTCCCTTTCTCTTGTCGCATCTGTAAACACTTAGCATTCTTGTCTGAAAAAGCCATATAAACCAGGGTTCAAGTCACCTCTTTGAGAATCACCCTTTCTCTGGGAGTGTCACACATACACACACATACACATACACACACATATATGTACACATACACACATACACAAACACACACATACACACATAAACATAAACACATACATATACACATGCATACACATACACACATACACATACACATGCATACACATGCACACATAAACACACACATACACATGCACACATAAATACACACACACACACACACACACACACACACACATACACATATACATCCCACACAGATTGATAAACGTTTTTCATCTTGTTAATCTGTCTTTGCTATTAGGGATCTTTTAAAACTATGATACTTCTGGATTATTATTATTATTGGTTTTTTGGATTTGGTTTTTTTCCGAGACAGGGTTTCTCTGTATAGCTCTGGCTGTCCTGGAACTCACTCTGTAGACCAGGCTAGCCTCGAACTCAGAAATCCGCCTGCCTCTGCCTCCCAGAGTGCTGGGATTAAAGGATTGCGCCACCACTGCCTGGCTTATTTTTTTCCTCTGCATATTCAAGATCAAGAAAGCCGAAACATCACACTTGGATGTTTTTATTTAGTCTTTATTTTGTTAGAAGTATAATTCTTTCAAAAATTCAAGCAACGTTTAAATGTATTTCATAAATAGAAAAACCTTTTTTTTTTTTTGTTTTTTTTTTTTGTTTTTTGTTTTTTTTGTTTTGGTTTTTCGAGACAGGGTTTCTCTGTGTAGCCCTGGCTATCCTGGAACTCACTCTGTAGACCAGGCTGTCCTCGAACTCAGAAATCTGCCTGCCTCTGCCTCCCAAGTTCTGCGATTACAGGCGTGCGCCACCACGCCCGGCAGAAAAACATTTTAGTAATAATAAGAAGGCCATTTTTCTATAGGCATATTTGTAATGAAAATTGGGAAACTGGTCATCTTTAAAATAAGTGGAAAACACATCACCCTTCATTAATGTATCCAAAGCAATCACGTCTTTTTGAGTTTATGAAAGACTAAGTGATTGTTGCCATATTTTGCTTTTGAAGTAAATTTTATTCCTGATCCTGAGCAATTATCAGTCTTTCCATGGATGAAGTTGTAAGACCATAACCCTTGACGTACTATTCGCATACTCAGAAGAAGGAATGCTTATCTCCAAAGAAAAAGAAGAATCTGGACAAATAGTCCTTAATACGTTCATCCTACTTAACTGTTCCTGGACATATCCATCTGTATAATCAGACATCCTGATGACTGCTCCTCATTAGACTCAGGCATTAAAAATACACAGCTTCCTATACACACAAGTATCAATATATGGCTGAACTAGTTATATTTATAACACATAGTATATATTGATGTATTATTAATTAGATTGTTAAGCACTCTGGGATATACGTGTATTTACATACCTATAGACAAACGCTTCCAATAATAACTAATGAAAAAAGCCATGAACTTGATGGAGCATGTAGGAAGGGAGAAATGTAATTATATTATAATCTTAAAGACAAAATTACAAAACACAGCGTTTTCATTTTCTTAGAGTCTTCATTTCTTTAGGAAGGCTCCTATGTCATCTCAAACATATTAAATACAATCTTTTTGACTCTCCCTTCCTTCCTTCTTCCCTTCTTTTCCTTCCTTCCTTCCTTCCTTCCTTCCTTCCTTCCTTCCTTCCTTCCTTCCTTCCTTCCTTCATTTCTTTCTTTCTTTCTTTCTTTCTTTCTTTCTTTCTTTCTTTCTTTCTTTCTTTCTTTCTTTCTTTCTTTCTTTGATTTGGCCTTTTGAGACAGTGTTTCTCTGTGTGACAGAGAACTTTGGTTGTTCTGAACTAATTTTGTAGACCAGACTAGCCTCAACCTCAGAGATTATCTTGCCACTGCCTCCTGAGTGCTGGAATTAAAGACATGCACCACCACTTCCTGACTGCTAATATGTAGTTTTTTTAAAAATAAGAATCTCTTGTGCTTGCTTCAGCAGCACATATACTAAAAATAAGAAACCCACTCCCAAATTTAGGGATCGACTAAAAGAGAAACCCTCTTACCTTACAAAGCCCTAAACACTGTTAATAGTCCAAACTTTATTGCACTTGCTTATGAAAGAATTTGCTAATTTTAATCATTAGATACTTTAGACATTCCATTTTTATGATATACGGTTTGTGTTTAAATTATTAACTTGCAAAGTGAGAAATAGTAAACTATCTAAAGCAATTGTGGCCTATCTTATAGTGTAAGTGATTACTATGCTTTTAGCTTTAAAGAACAGACTTGATGTATTCCTTGAATTAGAACTTGGTTATCCTATGCTAGTAGCCGCCCCTTCATTCAGGCTTCCTATTGGCTGCAGAGGCCTCACGTCTTTAGAGTAGACGCATCCGACCAATAAGAGATGTCAGTGGGCGTGGTCGAGGGCGGGCAAGCCAGACTGGTCCTTGCGCGTGCATTGGTAACATCCATAGACATAATCACAAAAGGAGGAGAACAGAAATGTACTTGTGCTTAGCCTGTGCCCCACAAGCACACCCCAAACCTTTTCTAGTTAGAGCACAACTTTATATCTCCTTGCATAATTAAACTAAACATCATGTTCCTACTGGAGAGAATTTAATGCCTAGAGCTCAGCGTTTTTATTTATGAACCAGTTGCCTGTGAAATACGCAGAGACATTTGAAATTAGTAATAATGAATAGAATATATACATATTTAAAAAAATGCATGGATCATTTCCTGTCGTTTCTGGTGGGTTAAGGAGAGCCACAGCTTCCTACAGCTGCCATTGTCATTCCAAATTTCTCTTTTATTGCCCATCAAACATGTATAGATTTAATGACCTGGAGAGAGATCAGTGAAATTCTTCACAGCGCTGCATGTTTATTAATGGACCTCCTGTTCCTTGTGGTGTGGTAGTGCTAGAATTATGTCAGTGATATGGCAGGCGGCAATTAAGAGTTGCTTTAGTTCTGAAAGAAAGGAAATTAGCCACTGATCAGTGACAGAGACAACTCAACATCCCGCCCGGGAAGTGAAGGCAGAAAGGAGAAAGAGATAAGAGGCACAAAGAGCCAAGAAGAAGGGAAGATAGTTGATGAATTTTGCTCTGTTGCAGACGTGACAATGAGGTACAGCAGTAACGTGCAAAAACAGAAGTAACAGGAAATATTGGGATGGAGAAGGCTTTAAGATGGGTGGGAAGGTTTTCCATCCCAACCACAGTTTCCCTTCCTTCCTATCCTCTCAGTCCCGCCTCCCCACGACCCCCTGTCCACTCCTCTGTTTCTCTAAGAAAAGAGCTGGCCTCCCCCCAGGATATCAACCAGCCCCTGCATATCAAGTTGCAGTGAGATTAGGCATCTCCTCTTCAATTAAGGCTAGAAAAGGCAACCCAGTAGGGGAGCCTTTGCAGGGGCTCTGTTTCCTTTTACAAGGAGAATTTTCAGCTCACTCTGTTAAATGTATTTCAAGATGCAGAACAGCTTCTGCAGGCTAGACTTGTAGCCTGTATGATGGTCTGGGCATCCAGTGGTGGCACCTGGTGGCACAGACCTGAAATCTTATCATTTGGATACTGGAGGTAGAAAGATCAGAATTGAGGATCATCTTTGGCTTCCTTGTGCATCTGAGGCCATGCCCTGCAACTTCTACTTGTTATTTTCATTAGCGTAAGTTTTTGAGAGGATCCCAAAATAATTACTATTTAACCCCTGTCCTCAAGCCAAATAAGAAATATCAAGCATGAGTTTACTGAGATTTGGGGTAGGAAGTCTGTCGTCTGATTGACGCTATCAGCAAGAGTTTGCTGGGGAGCTGTGTAGACTCTTTACTGAATGGACACGGTGGAGAAACAGGAAAAAAAAAGGCACAGTGGGTCTCCATGCTGACTTTTTCATGCAAATAAGAATGCCACACATTCTCTTGAAGTGTGGTGTGAAGTCAGTCAGTAAACAAGGAGTGAAAGGTCTTACATTGTTTTCTTCGGTTAGCAGATATTGAGTGTCTAAATCAAGGCAAGAGCTACCCTGCATGCCAGGAATATATATCAGAACGCTTGCACGTAAGGCTTTAACGGCACTATTTCTTTCATTATGAAATCACCTCTTTTTATTTCTTAATTTGCATACGTTAAACTCAGATGTAGAAATCCTAACCCCTAGAATCACAGATGACTGAACTTGGAGATAGGAGATTAAGAGATGTAGTTAATATGAACATACTCTTTACATAGTCTGATAATTTTCCTTATGGACAGTTGAGAAATGAGGGTGCATATGAACACAGATGATAGGTCACATGAACTTGAATGTGATATCTAGAGAGGAAGAGGTCAGAAGAAGCAACCATGATGGTATCTCAGACTTGAACTTGTAGCCTTCGAAACTGGGAGAAAATAAGGTGTTTTAAGCCACTATTAAGGCAATCTTAGAAAAGTAATACAAGCTTACAACAGGAAAATTGTGATTTTTATTTTAAAAACAAACTATGTTCAAAGAGTGATGTAATTGACCCAGGTTTACAAATCTAGGGAGTAGTTTTCAGAATCTAAAAAAAAAAATATATACCATAATCACTAAAAAAACGTGATGATTAGTACATATACCTCAGAATGCTTAAAAATAACTCTGAAAATTTATTAATGGTAAACCAGATATGTAAGTGGCTGATTAATGCCAAAGAATCTGTGAAATTTAAAATTCCATGTAAAAAGTAAATACTTGAGCATCAAATTCAGAACTTGACCTCCTCGTACACGGAGAAACGACACAGATTTTGTTCTGAGGAGTGAGCCAAAGATGCTGAGGGGACCAATAACATCTTGGATCAGAAGTGGTCAAGAAGGTTAGGGTGCCTGTGTAAGGTAGAGAAAGGTGGACTCGATTGGTTTTCAGGTGAGACTGTAGAAAGAACCAGGGCAGATTCTTGGAGAGGTTTAACCAAAGCATACAGATAAACTGTCCCTAAAGGCCAGGTATCAATTTCTTGCCTCTGCGATAAAATGCCCAACGAAAACAACTTATGGAAGAAAGTGTTTGTCCTGGCCTACAGTCTGAGGGTATATTCCACTATGGTGTGGGGGTCATGGGGGTGGGGACTTGGGGTGGCTGGTCAGATTGCAGCCGGGGCCAGGAAACAGTGAAGAGCATATATACCCAACTCACCTTCTCCTTTCTATTCATCGAGACTGTAGCCTGACTAGGGAGTCTTCCATTCTCTACTCAACCAGACTAGAAACACTTCACAGACAGGCCTGCAGAAGGTTTGTGTTCTAGGAGATTCCAGGTCCTTCCAGACTGACAGCATTAACTATCACACCATGAGTAATTGTTTGTAGTACGAATTTCAAGAGTAAACCAAGTGTTAAATTCATTAGGGAAAACTTTTTGAGGTTGACTTTAATCTACTTGCCTTTAACTTGAAGAAAAAGTTAATCATGATCTTTAAATTCTCACTGGGATGCCGGTAATGGGAAAGTCTTTACATGAAAACATTTGGAATCTCTACTGTTGGTGCTTTATTAATATACTTTTTATTCTACCAACAGCATTATGTGGTCTTCTTGTACCCTTTATGGACTATTACACTAGATAGCATCTGAGAAACAGAATTGATTGGGAGTGGAAAGGAACTGAGTTTCAGCTATGTTTATTGAATGGCTTTTGATTTGTCTTAAATTGATCCAAATAAGGGTCTTCTTGGAGCAAAGCCCAATTTCTCAAGAAGTCTGTTTAGGAAGAAGTGTGATTGATACCGGGGAATGTCCTGGAGGGGTGGGAAGGACAGAATGAGCTTCTCCCTTCCACATGATATGTTAAACTCAACGAATAGAGTAGCTATGAAATGTTCCAGTGGGAAAATTTGCCCCATAAGCTTTGGTTTTTAGAATGAAGGATTTTCTTATAAAGACATTCCTGATCTTTTGACTTCGTTCCTAGGAAGGTGGGTTTCAACCTGAGAATGCAACCCCTATCTTTTCTGGTGAGTTTTTTACGATCCAAGTAGAATCTTCCAAGTGGTCTGCATTTGGTATTCAAAGTGAAATTTTGACTGTATTCTTTGTCTTATTGACAAGCTTATTTAATTTGATAAACCTACACATGGAAGAAGCATTTAACCAAAGTCCTCAGACATTGCAACAGGTCCTGAGAATCAAGGCCCCATGCCACGACTTTCTGTTACAGGCAGGTATCAGTCATTGTCTTGGTCAATTGTGTGTGTTTTTTTGTTTTGTTTTTGGAGAAGATAGAGCACAGTTGTAAAGTCCTTTCTATCTGAACAATTTGTCCTCCACCAGTAGATTTCTGGAAGATATCCTGTGTATTCAGCAACCTATTGTTGGTGAGGCGCGTCGGGTTCTAGAGCAGTTTAAGGGGAGGCGCTCTGAGTGACTCCTTCTCCTCAAGGAGCCGGGATAAAAGCGGGCTATGGGGTAACGGTAATGAGACACTTGTGCAGGCGTTCTTAGATGCTAAACACCGCCAAGGCTCTGTACATCACTTCTCATGGCAAGTCTAAGACCTGGGAGAGTTTATTACAACGTACAATGGATTCCAAGGTGTTCTTGGGGTTACCTTTGGCCAGCTTTCTGAATTCCACCTTCAGCAAGAGGGCCTTTTTCGGAGTCTTTGTTTTCCATTCTTCCAGTTTCTTGTGTGCTTGTTTCTCTTCTAAAGTCTGGCATTTGTCATCCACCATCTTGGACTGCCTCTTGGTCTGCTTCAAGAGCTTCTTTTCATTCCCTTCTGACTTGGTGTCTTCCACTCCTTCCCTTGATTCAGGAACTATTTTTATTATCAGTTTTCGGGGGGGGGGGAACCATAACTAGTTTATGAAACAGCTGGGTAGCTTGACTCCAGAGTGTGCACTGTTACTCATGATGCTATTCTGTTGCTAATAACACAATGACATGAATTAACAGATGTCCAGCAGCTTTCTGTATTTTCCATATCAGGATGCTACTCGATTCTTACTTTTAAGTATCACATATCAAATTCCCCAAATCCCTCTTTCCCCACTTCCTTCTTCCCTTGGAAGTCTATTTTTCCTGGTCTTTATATTAGTTAATTTGAGCTACAAAACCACACACACACACACACACACACACACACACACACACACACACACACACACACACACAATTTCATTTCAAATAGTTTTGCTAGCTCGCAAGCCCAAGATCAAGGCAGATTGGACGCTTGTTAATTTTCGGTCTTGCTTGCATGTTAGAAGGAGTGGTGGAATGAGGGTTTTCTTTAGGTCTTGTTTCATAAGGACACTAATCACTCTCACACAGTCTTCCCCCTGTGAATCACAATTTATACCCCTACCTCTTAGCACCATCACTTTGGGTGATTTCAGCACATGAATTTTGAAGGTACACAGGCACCACAGCCTCAGTAGACACCTAAGTGCATTCTTAGTTTGGCTGCTAGATGTCTTATCAGTAGAGTCCAGCAAGAGTTTTCAATGCCAAGTATGCCTAGAATAAAAATCTAATATGAAGGGCTGTTTAGGAAAAAGAGAATATGCTACATTCTTTGGCTGCAAAGCCCAAAGAGAGCTGAATGATTCTCAAGTCTCTCAACATTGTCCTAGCACTTTAAATTTCACATAATTAAACAAAAACAGAGAAGTCACCTACTTTCTAAGCCCATAGCTTAGCTGCCTTCCTTTCAGTACAATAAGCAATAGTAAGAATGATCTTTAAAGTAGTGTCCAGGATTCAGAATATTTTTAAAAATGCTGTTCTCTGTTTTGATTCGCTAATACTCTGAGTTAAAACACAGTTATTCCTTTTAGAGGCCAAAATTACTGCAACGACAGCGATTTTAATTGTTAAGAGCTAACCTGGGATAAAGTTGGCATATGTTTTCCCTTGGGGAAAAGAGAGTTTATTGCATTATTGGTTATAGTCCAACCTCAACAGAATACCAGGCAGGAAGTCAAGGTTGAACCCCGGAGGTAAGTTGGCATATTTTTATATCCATCAGTTCTATACAACCTATATATCTGGGGACATTTATTTGTCTACCCAGTCTACTTCCCCTATGAGAGTTGGAGCAAAAGTAAGCCTGTCCCCAAAGAAAAATTTGATATCAGCTTTTTTTTTGAATAACAAAAATCTTGAAGCAAAGTTCTTCCCATTTTTGATTGAATTTCTATTGTAATCACAGCACACTGCTTCTTTGTTAACTTCAAAGGAAGTATTAAGTTGTAATTATGTTGTTTGATGGAGAATCATATTCAAGGTGGGGCCCATTCCTGAATTAGCTAATTGATAGGATCAGAGTAGACTGGGGGAGAGGAGATCAGCATAGGGAGAGGATAGAGAGATAGGTAGGCATTTATGGAACTTGGCACATGCTTTCAAATACTATCGAGGGCTTGTTAGCTGGATCTCAGTGGTCCTAGGAAATGTGGTCTCTGTCCCACTGTCATAGATTTGTATTTTGCCCTTTGACCCTGAGTCCCACTGTTCCTACATATTTTCCTACTTTTCTCCGTGCATAATGTTATTATTATTATTATTATTATTTTCAGGTTCCAAATGTTATTCAAATGTTATTCAAAATGTGATGTTGAGGTTTTCATCGGTGCCCTGTCTCAGCAGCAGTTTGCCAAGCGCTGAACAGCCAGTGGATTAACATTTAGAATACCCAGGCTGCACATGCTGGCCCAGCCACTTGCTATACAAATATAATCAAATCTATTAATGCCTTCGTAGATCACGTTTATTTTTCCTTTATGGAAAGCAGTTCGGCAGCAAGGGAACAAAGAAGTGTCGTCTGCTGGGTATAGATGAGGGCGTTTTCCCTTCAATTGCCTCACAAATCACGGGCAGCATTTTTCTTTTTTTGTTTAGCAATATACTCTTGAGCTGAAACTTGGGCCGAATGTAATTTTCTTCGGTGTGAGATAAGAATGTGTAGGGAAATTAGTTGTTTGGGAAGGAAGATGTATAAAAAGAAAGTTTTTTTTCAGTACATTTTCTATCTGGAGTCTCAGGAGAAGCCAGATTCTACTAATTGCCCCCGAGGTTGACTTTCTTTTTTATCTAAGATAAAGCATATCTGATTTTAAAAACTTAGCCAAATAATGAGAGCTTTTATTATTTGAAATTTTCTATGTGAACCTGTAGTTTTTATTTTGTAATACTGTTTTAGGTTCAAGTTTTGCTGACATTTGCTTTAAAATAAAGTAGAAAAAAGTAAGTATTCAGACAGAAAAGGAATCTGAGGTGTTTTGTGTTTAGAGTTCGTCATGTTGGCGTTCCAGGTCATAGCAAGGAACGACCACTAGAGGGCGGTGAAAGGCAAGCGAAGGCGAAGGTTTTGTAAAAGAAAGTCTCCCCACAGCAGGGAAGTTTCTCAGATTCAACACTGGCGTTTTTGAAAGGCTTTATTTCAAAGATGGCTAAAGAGTGTTCAAGGTTTCATGGAAGAGGGCAGCAACATAAAGAATGTCACCTCCGTGAAAAAAAATGTTTGAAGAGGTTTCATAGTAGCCAGGCTCTCTGTTGCTTCTGTAATCGGAGTGTTTGCTCTCACTGGTCTTGAGCTGCGCAGTGAGGCCTTGCTCCACTCCTCCAGAAGCTTCCTGTAGTGCAGACGCTTTGCTTTAGCACAGCTTACCTGCCCTCTCAAACGCAGTTGTCACAGTGTGGTTCATTTCTCATGTTTATCACTATTAAAACCTATTAGTCATGTTATCGTGTTTATACCTTTCTGTTTTATTAGTTTGCAAGCCTTTACACAACAGGAATCTTTTCTCAAACACTTAAAACTTACACTCTTAATACAAAAGTTAGCAAACAGCTTACTGCAGTCACAGCTACTCAGGGAAATGAAGGGAAGGGGGAGGTTGCTTCAGCTGTAGGTTTTAAGACAGACTATATATATATACTATATATACCTAACATATATATACCTAACATATATATACCTAATATATATATACCTAATATATATACCTAATATATATACCTAATATATATATATACCTAATATATATATTCCTAATTTTTTATAATAAAAATCCTCAGTATTTGGATATTGCTCAACTAGACTATTGTTGACAGCTAAAAATTGTTTGTGGAGTATATATATAAACTTATGGTATGTTTTTCTTTGAATTATTTCTAAAGTACAGTGTTTTTGTCACTGTGCCTCTCTTGCTGTTGGAGAATTTAATGTGTAGAAACCCTTAAAAGCTATATTTCCTCCCACACAGTTAATCAGAAGGATCGTGTTTTAATTCTGCTTGGTTATGTTTTTTAGTTTCAGGTCAAATTCAGAAGTGTCTTTGGAGGTAAACTACAGGAACAAACAGATTACTGTCACTTTAACTACGTTTAATTTCCCCCCACAAAAACCGAGACCGATGTCAGAGCTTCCCAAATTGATGGGTGTTAGTCTGCAAGCATTGGATTCCAGCCCTCAATTCTCAAGCTGTCAGACTATTTCACAGACCTGCTGCAGGAGGCGTGGTCACGGCGTGCTACTCAGACCTGGATCATTGTGGTATTTTCCTCTAGCAAGCTTTCAGGGCTTTTCCTTGAAGACGGGCATTTGAGGTTTTCCTTGCTTTGTATATTTGGAAATCCTTTAGAACGGGCAAGAACCCACTTTGGAAACCACAGCACTCTCAGCTTTGGCATCCACCTCTTTTTATGGTAGGTGGTACAATACGGTGTCTTTAAAGTCCCAGTCCTAGTGGGAACCCTATTATCTGCTAAATATTTCTGGAAATGTTTATACAGAACGTGGGGCACAGCAGGCTGCCCCCAGCCCTATCCTGACAGCTAAGCTTTGAAATGGCAAATGCACAGACCTCCTAAGTTTCCCCACGTGGCCCCTGCTGGTGACATTTTCAAAGTTAACATATAAAATGATTCTGTTGAAATAATATTTTTTGAAGATTATACCACCCAAACTTTATCAAGGTGTGCAATTAGCCCTAAGATGACACCTGACTTAGAGGGCCGGTAGGGACTTAAGACAAAAAGGATGAATTATGTTCAAAGCCATCCTGTTATAATAACGTATATCATTCAGCCCCCCTTCATTTGGATGCGATTACTTTCTAATGTCATTTTTAGACATTTATATTCATAATGCTTCTGTGTTCTCCCATAGAATGTCATCTGCACTTTAGAGGTAAAAAATAAAATCAAGGTTTACAATAGATACTTTAAGAGATGGAGTATGTGGATATTTTGAAGGCATTTCCTCCACCGGTATACTAAACTCCTTTTAAGTACGATAACTGAGACAGGCATGAACGGAGTCTGCTGATGTCAGATACCATCTTGACCCTGCAGCGTACAGTAATGCCATGTAGCTGTGGGATGGACAGTCAAGTGCAATCAACACAGGTTAAAATCACCCCCTTTTTAAAAAGGCAGTGAGTGATATGTTTAGAGAAGATTGATAGACGTTAAAGAAAATCTGATTTTGAGGTAGAACTTATCCTGGGAGTGGCAACATAATGCACGACTATGCACTTCTAGACAGTAAGTATCCTTTGATGTTTGCCCCAGGAAATGGACAAACTGTAGTGGAGCACTGACCAAGCAAAGCTACAGGTCTCTAGTGATTGTTGTAGGGATTTGGTCTTGGGGTTTTAAGGATAGAACAGTTTTAAGAGTAGGTTTCGGGTCACAAAACTTGAGAGGAACGTGCAGAGATTTTTCACATCCTGTTTGCACACATTAATAGTCTTTCTATTCTGGATACATTCCACAAATGTGGTGCGTGCTTTTTTTTTTTTTTTAACAGTGAATGCATCTAATTAGACATGCTGATATCCCCAAACCATATTTATGTTGAATTCACATTAACGGTCAGTACACTGTTTGGGGTTGGGATGCATTTGCCTTAATATAGACTGGTGTGCTAAAAGTCATCTCTGCTTTGCCAGTTCACCCCAAGCCCCATTCGTTTCATTGCCCTCATAGCTTTTCCTTTTCCAGCATACCAGGCATTTGGAATCTTAGAGCATGTCGCCATTTTTAAGTGGACCCCCTTCACTTAGTAATCTATAGTTAAGATTCTTCCATGCCTTTTTATGACAGTATTTCATTTACCACTGGATACTATTTCTTTGTCTTTGATAAAGCTTATTCACCAACAGGACATTTCAATTGCCTCCAAGTTTTGGTAACTGCAACAAAAGGTGTTCTCCCATGTAAAGATTCTTGGATGGACAAAATATCTCAGCCCCTTTGGATAAACAGGACTGTTTTTTTTGGGGGGGGGATTTGGTTTTTTTCGAGACAGGATTTCTCTATGTATCCCTGGCTGTCCTGGAACTCACTCTGTAGACTAGGCTGGCCTCGAACTCAGAAATCCGCCTGCCTCTGCTGCCCAAAGTGCTGGGATTACAGGCATGCACCACCACTGCCCGACTTGACAGTGTGTTATTATTGGTAAGAATATTGGTTAGTTCCTTATTTGGTAGTAACTTTGATCATGTTCAATAACAGGGGCACAGTCTTGATGTTATTGAGAATGCACTTTCTGTCAACTTCAACCTAAGACAATGTTTATCATGCTTATCATAGTCCATGTTTTACACACAGACACACACACATATACTCACACACATACACTCATACACACATTCACTTACACTTACATATACATATATATGTATATATACATATATATGTGTGTATGTATATATATATGTGTATATATATATATGCTGGTATACAGCAGTGACCTAAGCAATGCTTTTAGTGAGTGTGCTGGCTAGTTTTTGTTAGCTTGACGCAACTACAGTTTTTGGGGGAGAACCCCAACTGAAAAAAATTCCTCCATCACATCTGTCTGTAGGTAATCCTGTGGGTCATTTCTTTGATTGATGATTGATGTGGGAGAGCCCAGTTTACCATGGGTTGTGTCATCTCCAGTCAGGTGGGCTTGGCTTGTATGGAAAAGCATGGGAGCAAGCAATGCTCCCGCATTCAGTTCCTGCCTCCATCTCCCTGCGTGAGCTTCTACCTGGCTTCAATGATGACCTGTGATCAGGACATGTAGGCAAATAACTTTCCTCCTCAAGCCGCCTTTGGTCATGGTGATTATCACAGCATTAGAAGCTAAGACAGGGAGGTTTTATTCTTATGGGCAGAGGTAGACAATGAAAAATAGAGAGAAATATTAGGGAGAACAAGGGAGACACATTGGATGCCGGGAATGATGGTGATACTTAATCACAAAAGTCATCTTGGGTATTGTGATGGGGACTTGAGTGGGTTCCTGAGCAGCTGTGAAATTGCGCTTGCTTTCCTCAGTCCTGACAGGGATGTTGCAGTCTGAATGGCCTCCAGACACTCTTCAGTCACGCTGCTCCTTTCCCTGCACCTAACAAGAAATCACATGATTCCTGCTAAAGCTCACATATCTGGTGCCCCACTAGCAACACTGGTCTTGTTTTGGTCTTGCTTGTGACTCACACTGAAGAGACTGCTGTTGGAAGCATTTCTGGAAAACATGGCGTTCAAGCAATATGGGATAGTGTTGAGAACCTGAGAAATGAGGAAACACAGGAAACCACGATTGTTCTGGCTGCATCCTGACATGGTGTGGTTGTGGGAGCCAGGCAGGTGATGAAGTCTGGGACCTAAGTTTTCTAAGTACAGTTCCAGAGATAGCACCTTTTGACGGAACTTACCAAACCTTTCCATTTTTCCATTGCTACACTTTCAGAGAGTTTATACGAAGATATTTTGGTTGAAATTTGCTTTCTACAATAGTTCAGTAGACACCCCCACGTGGATAATTTTTAAATTAATTTTTTGCTATATTAATCATCAGGCATTTCATTAGGGTTTGCCCCGTACACACACTACGCACTTGGTCACATTTACCTTCTCCCTCTTTCTTCCTGATTTTTCCTTCCCATACCTCCCCCTCCCATCCCTAGTAGTCACCCTTTTTACTTTTATGTCTTTCCCACTCCAAATTCCACATTTAATGCAGTGTTTGTCTGTGTGAGCCTGGCTTGGCTTCCTCAGCACGCTGCTCTCTAGTTCTAGTGAATCATTTTAAACACTGAGAAGGTTTACTACAACCCCAGTGGCTTTCCTGTGGGAGGTCGATGTATTCTTCACGCAGGAGACGCCTTTAAAAAGAGTTCCACTTAGTCAGGATCTCACTCTGCGTGCGACTCTGGCTCACTCTGTAGCACAAGGCAGCCCCAATCTTGTGGCCTTTCTGCCTCAGTCTCCAAAGTTCCAGGATTATAGGCATATGCTATCATTCCTGAAAATACGTACATTGGTACTTGTTTTAAGTTGTCCATCCTAGAGGGTAAAAAGCATAGATATTACCAGATATGTATACTTTTTTCTAAGTGTTAGGTTTTTATCTGTGATAACACTTATGGGGGGGCAGTGAGGATAAGAGAGTTTAATGTCCTAGAACATAAAAAACAATGTATGTAAGTGTCATCTTCAAAATATTTATTAACTTGCATATTAGTCGATACTATTACATTGCACCATTGATGAGAGTTCTTCAGAGAGATAGAACCAATACCTACATATATACTGGACAAAAACATAGAGATGAAAAGACATTTATTTTGGAAACTGGTTTACGCAATGATAGAGCCTGAAACATCTAATGATATTATCTGTAAATTGAGGAACACACAAGGCTAGTGAGATAATTCAGCATGAGTCTGAAGTCCCATGGATGACAATAGGGCTTATAAACAATATAGAAATATTTTAAACAGTAATTTTCTTAGTATTTTAAGTATAGACAGTCAACTCTTTTTATAATAGAGTTTTCAAGCTTAAGGATCTTTGAAAACTTCAATGAATACAGCTCATGCTGTATTTGGCTTGTTTGGGAAAATTAAGATGTATTCTCTATCAAATTTTTATGAGTTTAAAAAATTCAGCATAATTTCATCTGATAGTGTATTAATAATTTATATCCATGGCAGTTAGCATTTTAAAGATACCAAGGAATTGATACTTAAAGAATAATTAAATCATTTAGCGTAAGATACATGTTATATGCTGTCATGATGCTAATGATCATTTAATTAATGGTTGTCCTCACCTAGTAAAACTCTGGGGTTGCGGAGATATTAAATTGGGTCTGCTTTTTGTGCGAAATCATTTAGGTTTCTACATTTTTCCTGTTGTGTAATGGGAAAGGTTGGAGTAGCCTATTTTCTAAGACTCTTTTTAGCTGTGGTATGCTAAAAGATGAGAGTTTCATAGTGGTTAAGTTTTCCACGGTGGGAAATAATGCAAACCAAAATACCCATTATCTTATTGTCTATTGAGAAGACAAAATATCCATTCATACCTATTAATGGCTAGTTTGAAGATTGTGGTGAGCATATCTTGATCTTGTCTCTTCAGCATCATCTATGTGATTGTGGAAAGGCTGTCACAGAATTCTGACTCTCTGTCCCAGTACTGGGGACAGAATTCAAACTATTTCTACCCAAAGAAAGAGATTGGTTCAGGGGTAATTTTTGCTACGTAGATTCTTTTGTGGGATTGATATGTGAAAGTTATGAGTGAACACTTCATTTTGGAGCTGCTAGCTTCATGTAAAACCAGAGCTTCTTGGGGTTATTGCTATGGAAGGGAGATTACAGGTTCAGAAGCATTTGAAAGCAAGATAAAGCCCCTATGGCAAGAAGAAAGGAATCGAAAGACAAGCATTTGCACACGGAGATGTACACTCAGGCTTCTTACATACTCTAGTTATAGGCATCTTTATAATTGAGTCTAACCAAGTATAACCAAGAATACCTCTGAAGCTTGCAGTGTAAGTAGGATGAGGGCCTTCCCAATGCCCTCATCATGGGAGAAAAATCTCAGGAATTAGCAAGTCTTGCAGAGTCTACTTGAAAGGAACCACAGTTGTTTTCTAAGAAAATATTTGTGACACTAAAATATTATCATGTTTGTTCAAGCGACTACAAATAAAAAGTATTTATTGAGATTTATAATCTCTATAATGCTATAATGGGATGACGTTATTGGGGAAAGAGCCTGATTTCCTTACTGTGTTCCTTCCTTAGCACATGAAAATCTGGATCATGTTGGAAAGAAATAGCTCAAAGGAGATTGAGGAGATCAAGGGCAGCTAGAAAAATCTAGGCCCTACAGGAGATGGTTTGAGGTCTTATATCCATCCAGAGAATATTATCAGAGGTTCTAGAGTTACATTTATACAGACCTACTCCTCTGCTCGTTTAAGATAGTTCACGTTCTCTTTCTGCCAAGAGCTAGATGATGAAATAGAAAAGAGAATGGCTTCATCTACCTTAGAGACTGGAGAGCTGTGTCCCTCTCTCTCTGACTCATGGATTTGCTTTAGACGTATATAATGCTCATGGCTTGCTTTAGAAAGTAAGATCAGTCATTTTTTCTTTTGAATATAGTCTTCATTTACATTTCAAATGTTAAAACCATTCCCAGTTTACCCCCTCCCTGAAAACCCCCAACCCCTCCTTATACCCCCTGCCTACAAGTAGTATATGCCCCTCCACCTAACCCACTCCCCTCCATTTCCCTTTGTTGGGGCATCTATTGAGCCTTCACCAGACCAAGGACCACTCCTCCCACTGATGCTGGGTATACAAAAAACTCAAGAAGTTAGACTCCAGAGAGTCAAATAACTCTATTAAAAATGGGGTACAGAGCTAAACAGGGAATTCTCAACTGAGAAAACTTGAATGGCTCTGAAGCACCTAAAGAAATGTTCAGCATCCTTAGTTATCAGGGAAATTCAAATCAAAACAACATTGAGATTCCACCTCACACCAGTCAGAATGGCTAAGATGAAAAACTCAAGGGACAACAGATGCTGGAGAGGATGTGGGAAAAGAGGAACACTTCTCCACTGTTGGTGGGATTGCAAGCTGGTAAAACTACTCTGGAAATCAGTTTGGCAGTTCCTTAGAAAATTAGACATAGTACTGCGGACCCAACTATAGCACCCCTGAGCATATACCCAGAAGATGCTCCAACATGTAATAAGGACACATGCTCCACTATGTTCATAGTGGCCTTATGTATAATAGCCAGAAGCTGGAAAGAACTCAGATGTTCTTCGAGGAATGGATACAGAAATTGTGGTATTTATACACAATGGAATACTATTCAGCTATTAAAAACAATGAATTCATGAAAATCTTAGGCAAGTGGATGGAAGTAGAAAGTGCCACGCTGAGTGAGGTAACCCAATCACAAAAGAAGACACATGGTATGCACTCACTGATAAGTAGATGTTATCCCAAAAGCTTAGAATGAACAACCACAGGAAGCTCAAGAAGAAGGAGGACTGAAGTGGGGGTGCTTTGATTCCTCTGAAAAGGGAAACAAAATACTCACAGGAGCAATAAAAGAGACAAAGTGCGGAGCAGAGACTGAAGGAAAGGCCACCCAGAGATTGCCCTACCTGGGGATTCATCCTATAAACAGTCATCAAACCCCGACACTATTATGGATGACAAGAAGTGCATACCGAAAGGAGCATGTCATGGTTGTCTCCAGAGGGGCCTTACACATACAGAGGCAGATGCTAGCAGCCAACCATTAGACTGAGGGTGGGGTCCCCAGTGGAGGAGTTGGAGGGCAGACTGGAGGAACTGAAGGGGTTTACAGCCCCATGGGAGGAACAATGATGTCGGTCATCCAGATGCCCCAGGACTCCCAGGGACTAAACCATCAACCAAGGGGTATACATGGTTCCAGTCATTTTTCTTTCAATGAGACTAAATGAGAAGCAGCCCTTGTTGAATGATCTGAACATTGCTTCTCGCAAACCTCGTTTGCTCCACGGTTAATCCAAATCTTGACTGAAACTGAGCCATGAGAACCCAAGCCATGATAGATGATCAGGATCAATGCCTATGGCAGACTGTTTTCTATTTAGAAAATGCTCCAATGCCTGTGGGATCAATCCCAGAAACATACATTCCTTCAGTCCTGGCAAAATTATGAACCATACTTTGTCACCTCCAGTTTTAAAAGTTCATATTCTTTAATTTATTATCTGCTGATATGCAATAAGTCAACAACATGTTCTTTCATTGGGATCCAAAAGTCATGGGTTGCTAGCATTGTTTCAAGTATATCTAACTTTGTTTTTTTTCTCTGTCTTTTAGTGATTATATTTAAAATACACACTTTTGAATGAATATAGAAAGATAGCAAAGCATTAGCATATAGTAGCAATTAAGATCATCTGACAGCATGGCCTCCTCTCCACCCTGTTGCTCTCGGGATTTCCCAGCCTCTGGGCCCACTGACACTATGAACCAGATTGACTCTTGTTGTTAGGAGTTGTGGTGCAGTCATAAGAAGTTTTGTAGCATCTTCACTATCACAATCAGAAAAAGTTTTCAGATGTTGCTTAACCCAGTGACTGGACACTCAGCTCCATTGAGATTTCTGCAGATCAGAGACAGGATGAGGCTCTGTCTTCCTCAACTGCTACTATGTTCATAGCAGCTTTATTTGTAATTGCCAGAATCTGTAAATAACCCAGATGACCTCAACTGAAGAATGGATACGGAAAATGTGGTTCATTTACACAATGGAATACAACTCAGCTATGAAAAACAAGGACACCAAGAAATTTGCAGGCAAATGGATGGAAGTAGAAAATATCATCTTGAATGAGGTATCCCAGACCCAAAAGGACATGCATGGTATGTACTCAGTGATAATTGGATATTAGCCATAAAGTACAGAATACCCATGATACCACCCACAGACCCAAAGAAGTTGAACAAGAAGGAAGGCCCAAGGAATGTTGCTTGAAATACATGTAGAAGGGGAAATGAAATAGTTATAGGAGGTAGAGAGAAGAAAGGAACTGGGTGGGAGAGGGGATGTGGAGGGGGGCGATAGGGAGGCAGGATCAGGTGTCAAGAGAGGCAGGGAAGATGCCAAAAGGGTCAGGAGAATGAGTGGCAATCTGCAGGTCTTTGTGTGTGTGTGTGTGCGTGTGTGTGTGTGTGTGTGTGTGTGTGTGTGTAGCAGAGGGTGGGTTGGGGGAGAATGGGGGATGTCTAGGGAGAATTTCTGGGAAGTCCCAGAGACCTAGGATAGAAGTGACTTCCAGGAGTCAATGTGAGTGACCTTAGTGAAGATGCCTCACAGTGGGGACATGGAACCTGAAGAGGCCACCTCCTGTAGCCAGGCATGCCCATCAGTGAGGGAGAAGGACACCAACCCATCCACAAAAGTTTCAACCCAAAATTTGTCCTATAAAAGAAATGTAGGGATGGAGCAGAGAATGAAGACAAACCTATAACCAGCCCAACTCAAAACCCATCCCGTGGGCAAAACCAATCCATATTATTATTAATGATACTCTGTTATGCTTGGAGATAGGAGCCTAGTAAAGCTGTCCTCTGAGAAGCTCTACCCAGCAGCTGACTGAACAGATGAGGTACCCACAGCCAAACCTTAGATGGTGGTCAGGGTTAGTTATGGAAGAGTTGGGGGAGGGACTGAAGGCCCTGAAGAGGAAAGGAATGTCATAGGAAGACCCAAAGTCAACTATCCTGGACCCCTGGGAGCCCTCAGAGACTTTACCACCAACAAAGACCATATGTAGGCTGAGAAAAGACCCCCCTGCACGTATGTAGCCGACGTGCAGTTCAGTCTCCATGACTGTCTTGCCTGGCCTCAGCAGGAGAGGATACACTTTATCTGGCAGAGACTGGTTGTGCCAGGGTTGAGATTCCCTGGCGGGGGGATGGGGGGCACCCTCTCAAAGAAGGAGAGAGGACATAGGGGAACTGAGAGGAGGAGCAGAGTTTGAGATGTAAACAGGTAAATAAATTAATCACTTAAAAGAAACAAAAAAATGCACAAGAAGCACATATAGATGCAGTTGCACTTACAGGAATGCCAAAACCTACAAAATTAGAAATGATAATATATATGTAAAGGACCTATAAGGGAAAACAAAACAAACAAACAAACGAACAAACAAAAGCCCCCATGGAGCATTATGAGACAAAGAACCTCCAAAGTTTTCATTGAGTTCAATGTGATCTAGGCTACATAGTGAAGTCTGAGCCAACCTGGGATATACATCAAGACCTGACTTCAAAATAAGCACCAAAATGTAAACAAGGATCTAGATGATTGATAGATAAGTGACAGATGCAGTTTTATATGCATGTATATCACTGTATTCGAGAATGCTATAATGCTAATCTGGCATTCAGAATAAGCATTGGAGGTCAGCATTTAAATAATACAGTCAATTTTGTTTTTCAGAGAAGTAAAAGGAGCGAGAAGGTTGAGCAGCCCATGGAAGCTCTCCCCGCCAGGGACACACAGGGCTAGAATCACACCGATGAGCGATGAGCGTTCTCCTCTCCCCCTGTTCCCTACCTAACCCCCTCCCGCTTCCCTGTCCTGGTATTCCCCTACACTGCTGCATCAAGCTGTTCCAGCTTTACCTCTTCATGCCCAGAGCTAGTGAGGATTGGCTAGAGTCGTGCTTTGTGATGCCTTCGCTCTAGGACCGAGACTGACGCAGAAGCTTCTGTTACCGCTGACAGAAGACAAGCCCGAGATCATAAAGGAAGCTTCTGCTACATTTTATAATTCACTGGTGCAAATCTAGTCAAGTACTGCACTGTATTCCACTCACGCGAGGTTTATTTTACCATTGAAGAGGACACCAGGATGATTACTAGATGACTTTAATGATGAATACCCCAAGATGGCTCTAGTTTAGCAATCTATAACTACACCTAATTTTGAGTATTACAATGACGCCACTTCCTTGGTTCCTTATATTTAAAATAATGTATTTGATTTTTAAATCTATCCTGATAAAAGTGATTTAAGAAAAAAGGAGCATATTGATAAAATAAGTAGTTCTTTTCTTTGGGAAGGAATTGATTTCTTTTGTTTCTTGAACATCATCTTTATCTCTGAAATAGATTCTGATAAGATTCTTTTCTCAATTTCAGTTTTGCTTTCTCTGCACATCCAGGTACATTTATGTGTGAGCATTTGTACATATGTATATACACATGTATATGTCTATATATGGCTTCTTTCATGATCTATAAATATTAATGCATATAAGAATACATGCATATACAATTTACACCAATCAACCTACTTGAAAATACAGAACCATGTTGAAAATAAGATTGTCAAAAGGTGTATTGCTATATATATGTGTATGCCATATATATATGTATATATTGTGTGTTGTGTGTGAATATGTACACACAAATGTGTGTATATTCTTGTTGTTGGTATTCATTTGGTTCCCTATTCCCAAAGATTATGAGATACATTTTTTCTCTTTCTACTTATCTGTGTGCTATATGCATGCATACATACATGTATGTGGGCACACATGCCTCTGAAGGTACATGTGAAGATCAGAGACCAAGACTGAGATGTCCTCTACCATCATCTCTCAACTCTGCTGCTGTCGTGAAAGCCAGCAATAAATATTACATACATAAATGAATATTGTTATGATCACTAAAACTTTATAGACAATAAAATTTGAACTTCTTATAATTTTCATGTATCATAAAGTATTATTTGTTCTCTGATTTTCCGACAATTTAAAAACATTTAAAACTTTTATATTACTGGTAGTTATGGTATGCTCTGATTGATAATGTCTTGCTTGAAGCATTTCTGTATGGCTAGAACTGGAAATGATTCTCCGCTCCTCTGATTTCCCATTACATCTCCTTTTGACCGTCTCTTGCACGATTTTGCTCCCTTAGCTGTGTGGCCTTTCACATTAAATAAGGAATCTTGTTAAACGGGATGATTTACCCCATAATCCCAGCACACGAGAGGTTAAGACTTAGCGATTGCCTTGAATTTGAGGCTAAAAAGTGCATTTTAGGTTAGCCTGAGATACAGAATGAAACCCCACCACAAAAAGGTCATCAGAAGGTGCTTTTCACATTTTGAAGTTGCATGTGAATTTCTGCTTCAAGTGAACATTATGAAAATTATGATTTATTAAAATCGGAAGTCAAAACATTATTAGTAGTCATTGGCAGAAGGGGAAGAATACAAGGCAAAGCAGACTGCCATTGATTAGTCTGAAGTTTGGAAGAAATGAGAATTTGTTGAGGAAAAGCTCAACCAAACCCTTCCTCTGCTGCATTGATGATGACAGGGGCCAGATTAACTATTTAGAAGTTTCATTCTAGGAGTTATTTCACACTGTGAATTCAGAAAAGAGACAAGAATTTGGTGCCTTCAATTCAAATATATCTTAGACCAATTAGTTTAAGGTAGTGGCTTCCCCAAATCTTCCTACAACAGGAGTAGTTTTTTTCGAAGTGTAAAATGAGAGCTTTCTTTTGTTGGAACTTCAGGGTATTAGAGTCAAGAATATAGAACCCATTACTAAAATGGCAAGTGGCATTTTCAGAGAATTTTACAACAGTAACACTAAGCCATGAGTGAATAGGGTAAGGTTCTGCCTGGCATGTCTATACAAAAGTATTCTCAAGTATTTATTTGTTAACGGCTGGCAATCAATTCTGATAAATAGAATAAAACTTTACATTTTTTGCAGAGATATTTCTTATACAATTGATATATGTAACTAACAACTGGTTGATGAGGTCATTCATGCGTCCTAGGTTATTCAGCACAATATGGAGAAAATATCTGAGAAGAGCTGAATGCTAAAATAGATGCCACAACATTCAGACACTGGACCTGGAACTTTGCAGACTTTCTGTTCACGGTTATTCCACACCATTTGCACAGCTTCATCGAGAGTAGAGTAGCAGGTTGGTTCTAGGCAAGCTAGTGGCAGGTGTGCTGGTAGTGAGACGTGAGATCCAAGAACGAGGCGATGAAGAGATCACAGTACGACTCATTTCAGCTGGGTGCCTTGAGCGTTCAAGATGCAGCTTCTTATCATTAAATAATTTCTAATGTCATCACTACATAAGCATCAAGATAGGAGCTCATGGTCACAGTGTTTGAGAGTGGCAGAACTATAGGATTGTTTCAGATGTAAGGGAGCTAAGTTTTACCAGTACCTTAGAAAAATAAAACCAACACCAATTCTTTCATTCACATTACATTCTTACCATAAGATTCCCAAGATGAGTAAATTATAGTGTTCTTGTTGCTTTATATTCTAGGAACAGTGAGTTTCCGAGGGAACAAAGAAAACACATTTTTTCTCTGTTTTTAGTACAGAAACTTGACAAACTTTTTGGATAGATAACATACATGTTACTTTTCTATTTCCACCTACTGCTGCAATTCACTATACCTTTAGTGTCTTAGGAATTCTCCTTGCAGACTCTGCTGCCTTCAGTCCGCCCTAAGCTCCACTGCTGCTCTTGCCTTTTATGGTCTAGTCCCAGAGCATTCAATATGTGTGAGTGAATCTCTCTCTCTCTCTCTCTCTCTCTCTCTCTCTGTCCGTCCATCCGTCTATCTATCTATCTATCTATCTATCTATCTATCTATCTATCTATCTATCTATCTATCTATCTGTCTGTCTGTCTGTCTGTCTGTCTGTCTGTCTGTCTGTCTGTCTGTCTGTCCGTCCATCCATCCCTCTATCTATCTATCTATCTATCTATCTATCTATCTATCTATCTATCTATCTATCTATCTATCCATCCATCCATCCATCCATCCATCCATCCATCCATCCATCTATCTATCTATCTATCTATCTATCTATCTATCTATCTAAATGAAAACTGATTCTCAATGCTTCTAAGTTATCTCCATATTTTCGTCTGAATCAAACTCCATTATATTCATATTGTTTCCAGAAGTATGGAAGAAAGCAATGCGATTGATTCCATTCCAAATGAATGTGCTTATGATAGAGAAGGCCTTCAACCTTCTGGGTAGAGTTTGCATCACTATGGAGAATACTAGTCAGTCAGAGAAGATTCTCAAGTATTTATTTGTTTATATTATTTATAAAATTTTAGGCAAATGGACAAGGTGTATTACATGAAAACAGACTCATTTAGTATGACACTGGGTGGAAGAAGGCTGGCGTTGGACTGACTCATCTCAGCTGGGAATCTGCTCTCATAATGAGTCATTAATACTACTTGTACCTACTGAAGAAGTCTTTCTGTCTCAGCTTTCATACTAGTAAGTTTTTTATAAGCACATAAGTATTTTCCAGACAGTCTGTGTTTCAACAAAATACAAAGGAGGATGAAAGCAATGACAGGTATGTGTGTGCACATGCCATTGTTAAGCTAAGGAAGGACTCCTTTCATAGAGATGGGTCTTTAATGTTAAAGATGAAGTTCAATTTAAAAAATATATTTTCATTAACTCTTGTATATAAAATATATTTGATAATCCATATTCTTCTAGACTTATTCCTCCTTTCATGGTTACCCACCTTGCGTTTTCTCTCTGTCTTTTAAATGATGTTTTATAAATAAAAGTTTATTTATTCTTATTTATATGTATGAGTGTATGCTTGCATGAATTTATGCATGTCACACGTGTTTAGGGACCAGAGGCTGTTGAAACTAGAGTCACAGGTAGTTATAAGCTACCTGAGGTTGGTCCTGGAGACTGAACTTCAGTCCGCTGGAAGAACAGGAAGTAATTTTAACTAAGGAGTCATCTCTTTGCCTTCCTTTTTTAAGGCCATCAAGTCAAATAAATGTTGTACACATACTGTTGGGCTTGGGAACTAAAGAAAATAGACTCCACCCATTTTGTGACCACCTTTTGTTCTTTATGCTGGAGTTTCGTCTGCTTTGAGGTTTGAAATATAGACCCTGTTAATTCATATGATCAGCTGCATTGCTATGGTGGAGAACACTCTTTTCTTGAAATCATCTACCATTACTAGCTCTTGGAATCTTTCTGCCTCCTCATTCTTGAAGATTTTAAGCCTGGGAAGGGAAGAGTATGATATAGATGCCCCATTAAGGCTAAGCCTTCTATAGTCTCTTATTTTCTGTACATAAACCAGTTGTAAGTCTTTCTGTCAATTGTTCACTACTGCAAAAAGAAGCTTCTCTACAAGGGTTGAATTATGCAATGATCTATAGATATGTCAATATGTCAGTGCAAGATATTTTTAATACTTAGTGTCTTTATGAGAACAATAGTATCAGGTTCTCCCTTAGAGCCTCTGGGGTATTTAGTCACAGGTTCTTGGCTCAGTTAACAATGTCAGGTGGGAGCTCCACTTTCATGAAAGTAGCCTTAAACCTAATTAGATAGTGGTTGGTTACGTTCATGACACTACTGTACCAGTGAGAATATCTTTTAGGCTACTCATTATTGTGGCTTGATGGTATCACACATGGGGGAGATTTAAGATCACTTTTCTCCAGAGGAAGTCAGTTTTTCAAAACAAGTCAAATTTGAATGTAGAATTTTTCACTGTTGGGTGTACATAATTTCTGGGTGAATCTCATGAATTTAACACATATTTTCTTTATTAGGGAAGCAGGAGATGATTTGAGAGGGAGAAGGAAATATATATATATATATATATATATATACACACACACACACACACACACACACACACATGATTGGAAAGTTTCTAATGGGAGGAGTATAACAGGGAAGTCTGGCATGGATATGTAAACAAGATTGCCCCTGAATCTGGAGAACAGTAGTGAGCCCTCACTTCTGTAACATTTTTTTTTCCAGCCATGTTCTTTCTCTTACTTTTCTCATTGTCTTCTGTTTTGATCTTTCTTTCACTTCTTATATCCATCTACAGTTTGTAGATGTATATATGTATATATGTATCCATCCCAGTTCGTAGTTATTTTCTGAACCTAGTATGTTTAAGGGTTAATTTCTTAATCAGAAGGAAATGAACACTTCTTAGTTATTTTATGTCTTATCTATTTCTTCTGTGCAGGGCATCACAGCGATGTGATCTCTGATACAAATTCTTTTCAGTAGGCACTTTAGTGAGAAACATAACTGGAAGAATGTCTGTAATGACAAAGTAAGGCTTGAAAAAGAACTTGAATTAATTATGCAAATCATGTTCTTCAGCTTTGTTCCTACTAGCACTAGCATTAACTTTAGTTCTTAGATAATGATTAAATTTTTATATTTTTCTTCCACAGTTCTCAGATAACTTTTTATAACAGTGATGGATAGCAGAATAAGCTGTTCAAAAGCACCCCACGAGATAGGTAGGCACTATTTATCCATTTTGCTCATAGAGAAGTTGAAAAAGGTCAAGTCCCTTGATTATGATCATTCAAGTGGTAGGTAGCAAAGCTTATCTTGGAAGCTCAGATCCTACCCACATCTAAAACCAATCCCTCATCCTTGAGTCTAAGGATACAGATAACTGAACATTTACAACTAGCCTTGTCTGCCATTCAGAAATTAAGTTCTATTTTTGTGTCTGTCTCAATGACCATACCATGTGCAAGTTTTTGGATGTGAATGAAATTGGTAAAAGGACTAAAAATCCATTGTACTTTAAATGGATATTTTCCCTTGTACCACGATGAGGAAAGAGGGGACATCTCCCTTGGTGCTTCCTTTGCTTTGTCTATTGCTATTCTGAGGGGAATGAGATGAGTTTCTGACCTCTTCTCCTTGCCTTCTACTTAAATAGTATCCTCTGGCAGCCACGTAGAGATTAGTTTGTATGAGGGAAATCAAAGCTATTTCATCTTTGAAAAGCTTTCTGGTATAGATCATTTCTTCTTCTCTGGAGACTTTTTCAACAAACTAAACACAGACACATGTGCGCGTCCACACACATTCACACACAGAGCAAATATTCATCTCAGAAAAATTAGAAACCTCTAGAGAACTGAAGGCTGGAATGGATTTTTCTCTTCTGTCTGAGTGTGGAAAGCAATGTAGGTCATTTCTGTGCCCTTATAACCCTGGCAGTTTTCTTTCGTGGAAGTTATTGACTGGTTGTGGGCAAAGCACAGAATCACAATAAACGACTTCAGTCTTTAGCTCAGCCCATTTTATTCTGCTCTCTCTGATTACCACAGTCTGAGTAATTTATTCGCCATAGAAGTTTATTTGGCTCATGGAGATATAGTGTATGAAGTCCACGCTCAAGGCATGATATTTGGTGAGAGCCTTTCTGTGCTGTCATTACACGTAAGAACACATCACATGGTGAAAGCAGGCATATGAGAGCATGAGTGAGGGTTGTTCTCACTTCAAGCTTAACTCAAAAAGGACATAAATCCACTCTCGTGGCAGAACTTTGATCATATAATCACCCTTCTCCTGTGCAAGTACAGATGTGCTTTCATTTGTGTATGTGCATATGTTCTGCATCTGTGTGTAGGCAAGTAGAGGCCAGAGGGTCCACGTGGGTCATCTTCCTCATCAACTCAAGCTTGTTCTTGAAGCCCTTGTTTCAAGCTACTCAGTTTGAGGCAAATGGTTTTAGCATTGATGGGAAAGTGATACTTTTCTGTGGAGTGTACCAGTGGTTATGAGATAGGACTGAAAACACTGACTTTGGAACCAGTCCAAATGGCAAGACACCTCCTCAAAATCCAGTGTTTGAATCATCTTACTGCTGCTGCACCTTGTGATATAATTGTGAACATTTCAGGATTATTATAGCGGTGTTCCCATATCGGTCTCTGATATGAAAATGTCAGGGTCTATAAACCATCTGGAGGCTGGTTTGTATAATTATGCCATAATCAAATACTGAAACATAACTGAACAGGGAAGGGGGTGGGGAGGAAGAATAAAACATAAACCTAGAAAGAGAAAAACCAATGGCATACTTAATAATATGCAAAACCTTAGGTGATTTATCTATATTCTAGGTATGTTTTTGAGATTCCTAATTATATTACAGATACATAACTGTGGAGGTTAAATTTGGTCTTCTCATCATTACCCAAGATGGTCTTCCCTAGTTATCAGCAATTCTGTATTATTTCTGTCAGAGCAGCTGATCTTTATGGTGATGTTTCAGAAGATCTGTGATCACAGATGTCCTTTTAAATCATCAGCTTCCAAGAATATAACTGCTTTGTGCGTGTATGTGCATGTGTGTATGTATGTGCTTGAACATGTATGCACATATGCATGTGTGTGTATGTGTGTGTGGGGGAGGGGTATGGGGTGTGTGTGTCTGAGAGTGTCTCTGTGTGTGTGTGTATGTTGAGTGAGTACCAGAATCCCAGGATCCACCTGCCTCCTCTGCACATTGATGCTTGGGTTAAGGTATATATGGTCATGTCTCATTCTTTACACAAATGCTAGGGATGTGAACTCACATCTTCCTGCCTTCAGAGACCATGCTCTTATCCACTGAACCAGCTCCTTGGATCCCACTTAAGACTATTTAAGGAATGGTTTTATACTGGAGGTCCAAGGAAACTATGTATATAGAATGAAGTTTCTATGTAGCTATGGCAAAGAGCCCTTGAGACACGCCCCCCTGAACTCTAACATTGTCCTTAATATTTGTAGAGACTTAATACTCCTGAAAGAAATTTCTTTTTCTTCTTTTTCTTTCTTTCTTTTTTTGTTTTTTTTTTAGAGAGGGTTTCCCTGTGTAGCTCTGGCTGTCCTGGAACTCACTCTGTAGACCAGGCAGGCCCTGAACTCAGAAATCTGCCTGCCTCTGCCTCCCAAGTGCTGGGATTAAAGGTTTGTGCCACCACTGACCAACCCCTGAAAGAAATTTCATTCATGCTGTCTTGGTTTGTGCTGGCGATTACAGCAGACAATGCATACTGGCAGTGTATACGCTTGCAGTCCTGAAGGCCTCCGAAGTCTAACATCAAGGCAGTATTAGTGATCTGATGAGATTCAGGTCTCCTTTTCTGTGAGCACCTTGAACTCTGCACGGCCTTGTCTGACCGATGAGTATAAGAGAGCAAACTCTTCTCTTTCTGCGCCTTACAGCCCTCCCTGCTTCGCTCTTCCCCAGATTCGCCCCTTCCATTTCTTTTCAGAAAAGAGCAGGTCTTCCAGGAATATCCACCAAAGATGCAATCTTAAATATTAAAAACAACCAATCAATTAGTTGATTAAAAGCAATCAATCAATCTGAAAAGAAAAGAACAACAAAAAGGAAGAAGTGGAGGAGGGTGAGGAAGGAGAGCAGCCAGGAGGAGGAAGGAGGAGCACTGTTTAAAAGTCTCCAACAGAGCAGCCAAGATGACTCAGTAGTTAAAGATACCCGCAGTCAAGCCTGAGGGCCTGAGTTCAATCCCTGGAACCCAGAGGAGGCAGGAGAGAAGCAGTTCCTGGAAGTTATTCTCTGAGCTCCACAAGTACCACACACAGCCTGTGTCTCCATACATTCACACAAAAGTAAATTAAAATAAAACTGCAATCCCGGAGCTGGGTGTACACAGTAGAATCCTTCACTCACTGGTAAAGGAAGCACTCAGTTTTAGTCTTTGTACCACGAAAGTGAATGAAAATAAAAGGAAAAAAAAGCCCACCAAAACCCAAAAGCTACAATATTAAGAGCTTGCTGACAAAAACCAAACCAATCAATCCAAACAAACCAATAAAAAAAAATTAGAGCAAACCTCTCGTGCAAGCCCCTCTTGGCTTCATTCAATTCAAGAATGTGGATCTCCCATGAGTGAATAAATCTCCAAGGGGGTCCACTTCCCAATACTGCTCCATTGGAATGAAGTTTTCACTTAAGTATTGAATAAAACTGTGAAAATCATAGGACACTCCTTTTATGTGACAGGTGCGGTTAAGTTTTCTGATCAGTGATATTGCCTATAGCTTGAGATACTGTAATAGTATCTCTTTCGTAACTCCAGTAGTCTTAACAGCCTTTGAAGAACTTAAGCCATGCTGTGCTTAATCTTCTTTTCTTTCATAATATACCACTAATATCTGAGGCTTTAAAAACCACCTACAATAGCTTAATTAGCCATGAGACGCTATTCCTGGATGCTACTGGGTGATAAAGAAATGAACATTTTAAGAATACTCCAGTACCTTAAAATCCACTTGTGCTGGCTTTTGGTAGGAAACAATGACAGTGACTCCCTTTTCTTCTTTCTGGCCCATATTTAGTCCCAGTTGGTCCCTTATGGCCAGACTTGGTAATTTCTTTTGTCTATCTGGAGAGTGCAAGCCTGTACATTGTGACTAATGATAGCTTTCTCTCTTCCTGTTTCATATCCTCATTCCCATTAGTGGGGCAGATAGTTGGCTCTGAAGTACAATTCTGTTTCTTATGTCTTGGGACTGATTTTTTTTTTTGCAGAGGAAGTAAAATGGATGAGAAAAATATGGTTTCAATATTCAAAATTTGCTTTTATGACAACTTCCAGTAATGAGCCTGCTTTTATTGAGACATATCAATATAATGTTGTTTCTCTTCTGGGCTAAGCATTTCAGCTTGACATCTTTTGTTACTTTTAATGTTCTCATTAATCCAACATGTTTGAGTGAGTCATGGAGTTAAATTATTTCTGCATCGGAAAGTGAAGATACCCTCTAGAAAATTGCTGCCCCAACATATTTTGACAGATTGAAGAAGGTCATGTAGTTTCCAGAGGTGGCTGTGGTCATTTGGAAGAAGCCAAATGATCCCAGACATCAGCACCAGCACGGATGGAATATTAAAACTGTAGCTAGAAATTTCAAAGGTGAAGGAAAAGAGCAGAGGGTGTCAGTTTGATTCTTGGGAGTATTAACATGGATTCTTTTTTAGAGACTCTCTGGTTTATCAGCTGGAAAGCTCTTGGAAGAATTTCCCCTCCTCTGGCTTCTTGCTCTCCATTTATGATTGTTCTTTCTTGGTACCTCTCTGTTTTTTTTTAAAAGTGTATACATTGGACTTTTAAATTAAAAAGAGACTCTTGTCTCATACAGTACATCTCAGCCACAGTTTCCCCTCCCTCTATTCCTCCTAGATCCTTTTCTCTCTTCCCCAGATCCAACCTCCCCTTCCATCTTCCTTCAGAGAACAGCTGACCTCCAAGAGACAGCAGCCCTACGTGACAAAGCAAGACACAAGTCAAAAGCTCTCATATCAAGGTTGCATAAGGCAACTTGTGACTTGTGAGGAAAAGACTCCAAAGATCAGGCAAAAGACTTAGAGATACATTCTACCCCACTGTTAGGAGTCCCACAGAACACTGAACTGAAAGCCAGGACATACATGAAGAGGACCTAATGTAGACCCTTGTGGGCCTTGTGCTTGGTCCCTTTTCTCTTGTCTGCCATTTGAATCATTCTTCTGGAGTCAAACTTAACCTGTTTTGGAATAACAAGGCTCAACTGGAATATTGTATTTCCTGATCTCTCTATTACACCTGTTGGGGCCATTATACTTAGATTTGGCTAAGGCATTGCAAGCACAGTGGGTTCTTAAAAGGCTCTGGAAAGTGTGCTTTTTCGTTCTTCCCAGTATTAGGGATATGTTGAATGATCCCTAAAGTATAAAACTGCCATGCTTTAGGTAAGAAACTAAGATAGACCACTTTGAGGATGGGTGTTGAACTCACACATTGAGGGTTGGCTTCTAGTTGCTGGGATGTATGGAAGTGATTTGATTATCCAAGCCCGGAACCTCACCAGTGAAGTAATCCATTAATGTCTGATGGCATTATCAAAGAGGTGATAGAAAACACAGGGGCCAGGTTGAGGGGAATAGGTCCCTAGGGGTGTGCATTTAAAGGGTGTATGTTATCTTTGGCCCTTGCCTGCATTTCTCTCTGATTCTCAAAATCCACAAGGTAGACATCTTTTCTATGCCATGTGCTACTTCCATGAGGTCCCGATAATCTTGTTCCCAAAGTAATGGAGCCAACCATCCATGTGAACTCGGTAATCACAACCCACCTAAGTCTTTTTTATACTAAGTTGCTTCTATCAGTTGTGTGGTCTCAGCGATGATTTAACGCCTAACATGGAAGTCCTATCTTAGGATGGTGGTATTGATAGCTGGGGCAGTGATTCCCTAATAGCAGCTCCTAGCCTGAGTATCAGTTTGAAGTATCCACTGCTACATTTAGGGAAGCAGAGTTTAGTTAAACTGTTTCTGTTAAAATCACTGTTTTCTTTTTTTTGGGTTTTCTGTATGTTCAGGTAAACACAACTTTAATTTCTCTACATAAAATATCAGCTAGAAGTAGCACATCGTTCCCAGGATTCCCCTGAGCTTTGGATTTATATTTCCACATTGTTGTTTGTTGCTCCATGAGCATCTCAAAAGAGTCTTTTTTAGCCTACTATAGTTGTACTTGGGACTATACATTGGATCCAAGAAGATCCCTACTCTAATCCTGGGTAGCTCCTCCTCACCCTTCTCCCCTCCTCTTACTTCTCTCTCCACAGTATCTAATTCACTCCTAAATCCTTCTATTTTTTCTATATACTTACCAAATGTATCACCCAACCTTCTATCCATCTCACACAGTCTAGATTATTCAGTTTTTTACCACTCACAGCCTATCCTATTTAAGAAGTAATTTCCTTTGATTTTTTTTATTGATATATTTTTTATTTACATTTCAAATGATTTCCCCTTTTCTGGGTCCCCACTCCTCGCAAGTCCCATAAGCCCTCTTCCCTCCCGCTGTTCCTTCATCTACCCCTTTCCACTTCCCTGTTCTGGAATTCTCCTATACTCTTGCACTGAGTCTTTCTAGAACCAGAGGCCACTCCTCCATTCTTTTTGGACATCATTTAATGTGTGGATTATGTCCTGGGTATTCAAAGTTTCTAGGCTAATATCCACTTATCAGTGAGTGCATACCATGCTTGATCTTTTGAGACTGTTTTAAGGTAACTAAGGGTTACCTCACTTAGTTTGATGTTCTTCGGCTCCATCCATTTGTCTAAGAATTTCATGAATTCATTGTTTCTAATGGCTGAATAGTACTCCATTGTGTAAATATACCACATTTTTGTATCCATTCCTCTGTTGAAGGACACCTAGGTTCTTTCCAGCTTCTGGCTACTACAAATAGGGCTGCTATGAACATAGTAGAGCATGTGTCCTTATTGCATGCTGAAGAATCCTCTGGACATTCCTTTGATTTTTATCATGCACAATTAATATAAAGCATATGCGTGTATTAGTCATATTATATCCTGTGTATATTAGCAATATAACACACACAGAGAAGTAATTTGATTCTCTTTCACACACTGTATACTAAATGTTATATAACGTATTCACAATGCTATCACTAGGATTCATTAAGGATCAAACTGGATCACATACATGTCCTACTTGGCCTACCAGGTGCTTATAAGCAGCAAACCCCTGTTCTTGGCACAAAGGGTTGGTCTGTTTCTTCCATCTTGCCATTTTCATTACAGTTGCTCTACCTGTTAGCATAGCTCATTCCTGGTAACAGTGCAGGACGGATGTTCATGCTGCTGTGTCTTGCTCTCACCATTCCTTTGCCTAGCCCTTACCTCTCCTCCCCCCTTTCCCTCTCAGAGCTCATTTTTTTCTTTTGTGTAATGATCCATATTAACTTTGCCCTTATCTCTTCTTTGGACTCTCTCTGGTGTGTCATCACCAGGATTCTGAATTGGCAGTTCTCTCACTCTGGACCAGTTTTCAATGGAAGGGAGTTGAGGGGTAAGAGATGAAATATGCAATATTTGAAAAAAAATACAGTAAAAGGTTTGGTCTACTTTCAATTGTAACTTGCTTAAGTACTTGGCATCTTACCTGATAAATCTACATAGAAGGATGATTTGTGTACCTCCTATTTTTTGCCTAGTCCTCTTTCTGTTCTTATTAATAAAAATATTGATAAAGAACTAGAGGCAGGAGTGGGTGGGTAGGTGGGGGAGTACTCTCATAGAAGCAGGGGAAGGGGGATAAGATGGAGGGCATCAGCAGTAGAAATATAAATAAATAAAATGACCAGTAAAAAAAAATTCATTCTGAGTGAGGTAACCCAATCACAAAAGAACACACATGGTATGCACTCACTGATAAGTGGATATTAGCCCAGAAGCTTAGAATACCCAAGACACAATTCACAGATCAAACAAAGCTCAAGCAGAGGATGGCCTTGCTGGTCATCAATTGAGGAGAGGCCCTCGGTCCTTAGAAGGCTGGATGCCACAGTATAGGGGAATACCAGGACAGGGTAGAGAGAGTGGCTGGGTTGGTGAGTGTTGGGGGAATGTGATAGGGTGTTTTTGGAGGGGAAACCAGGAAAAGGGATAACATTTGAAATGTAAATAAAGAAAATATCTAATAAAAAAAGAAGAAGAAAGAAAAACAATGATGAATAATGAAGTGATACATGTCTTAGTCAGGGTTTCTATTCCTGCACAAACATCATGACCAAGAAGCAAGTTGGGGAGGAAAGGGCTTATTGATCTTACACTTCCACATTGCAGTTCATCACTAAAGGAAGTCAGGACTGGAACTCAAGCAGGTCAGGAAGCAGGAGCTGATGCAGAGACCAAGGAGGGATGTTTCTTACTGGCTTGCTTCCCCTGGCTTGCTCAGCCTGCTCTCTTATAGAACTCAAGAGCACCAGCCCAAAGGTGGAACCACCCACAAGGGGCCCTCCCCACTTGATCACTAATTGAGAAAATGCCCCACAACTGGATCTCATGGAGGCACTTCCCCAACTGAAACTCCTTTCTCTGTGATAACTCCAGCCTGTGTCACACAAAACTAGCCAGTACAATACATAATTGTTTTTACTTTGCAAAACTCATTTGTTTTTAGTGGGCGCAGGTTCAGTTCAAAAGGAAATTTGATTAACTATCAATTGAATAAACTATTAATATATATAAAAAGAATTTATCAATTTTTCATTGTCTAAGTGAATCAAAAAACATTACACATTATTTGGTTCATCTTGGAGGTGGAAGTTAAGTTCCTGTTGAAGACAGCATACTCTTCCAAAAGTTCTCTCTGAGTTAGAATTAATCTTAGAGCTCCTCCCTGAGGACTAGCTTTCATTATAATAAAAGTCACCATGTAAGCTTCAAAAGGGAGGACACAATCACCAGTCCTACACAGCTGTGATGCTTGTGAACCACAATGACCCAGATAGTTCACTGGCTCTCAGTGTGCAGTAGTGGTATAATACCTTGGTAGTAACCAGTAGCTACCACTGGACTTCAACTTCCCAGGGCTAGTGAAGCCATGGCTCTCAGAGGGAAAACTACAACTGCCTCTTTACTACACCAGTGCAATCCCTAACTATATTCTAAATATTTGTCCTTATATACACAGATAAGTGTAGTCCTCATCTGTCATCAAGAAAACTTGTCTTTCCAGTAAACAGAGTCCATTATAGAAAACCACAACCAATAAAAAGGCAGATTAATGGGTAGCCCCAATGGACACATCAACAAAACAGCTTTGGCATCACAGGCTCAGGTATCATTGCAGAAAAGGTGGCAGAAAAGCCAGCATCAGGGAGTTTGTTGAGAGAGTGTGTCTACTAGGAATGTCAGAATCTACAATCATCAAGTCTCATCAAAATGACCACCTAAGCATGAGCTTAACAAGACAACAACAATAGACATGACAAGTGGATAAGGGAAGTCCCAGGAGGCCTCAACGCTACACAGAAACTCCACATGACCAGCAAATGCTGAGGATGGGAGAAACTGTTCATTTTTCAGGGAAGAATGCCCCACTTGACCATCTGATATCAAAAGGTCAGCCCTGAAAACATACATACAAAGGATATCATACAGACTGACCAGGTTAGATTTATGTTTATGCACATAATGTACATATATCTGTGCAACAGCAAGTAATGAAAAAAGAGGCCATGAATTTGAAAGAGAGCAAGGAGGGATATCTGGGAGGGTTTGGAGAAAGAAAATGGAAGGAAAAAATGATGTAATTATGTTATAATTTCAAAAATAAAAGAAATAAAAAATGAGTTGACCTATTTAAAAAATTTTAATTAAAATATAATTGCATCACCTCCTCCTTTCCTCTAATTTCTTTAACCCCTCCCACAGTGTCCCTATCTGTGACCTTTTGTATGCCTTTCTCATCACTTTATGGTTTACTTTAGGTGATTATTTTGGACACCACACACACACACACACACACACACACACACACACACACACACACACACATTCCCCTATATCCATTTGGTGTGGCTTGCATGTACACAGTTTCAGAGATAACTGCTTTGTATTAGATTGCCAATTAGGGGGCTTATCCATCTGTATAAGAGACCAATTTTTCTCTCAGTAGTCATGTTCTGTGTAGTTCTTTGTTTGTAGGTCAGATCCTGTGAGACACCTTCTCCCACAGCATGTTCATTGCTATTTTCACTGTTCTGGTCTTGTCTGTGTACCCAATTCATTGAGGCATCATGGGTATAGTCTCCTTGTCAACCCCTAGAAGACACAATCTCACAGTAGATGTCTTGGTCTTCTGGCTTTCACAATTTCTGCCCCCTACAGTGTGCTGTTGATGAATCTGTTCGGGCAGGGTGCCCCAAGAGCAGTTGACCTCAGAATTATGGCAAGTTGTGGCTTTATGTAATGGGAAAAGACCAGTTTTAGACATCACTAAAGTCTTCCCTATGCAGACACTTTTCCTTGGTGCTGAGATAAAGAGAGTGGTGTGTGTGTGTGTGTGTGTATGTGTGTGTATAAAGAAGTGTACCCCAGCTCAGGAACCAGTCCTAAAAACCCCTATGTCATTTCCATGTTCACCTCCTTTCTTTAGGATGGGGGCAGTTTGGGAACAAATCATATTCTTGCCTCCCAGGTATTGAATTTGCTGAGTGTCCGTCTAAATCAGTGCAATCTTGTTGCTCTCCCTGAAGAGGAAGAAAATACATTCTTTACTCAGCTTCAGCAATTCCACAGAGCATCAGGAAGGCCCTTCAGAGGGCAGCAGGGGTCAGAAATGTCACCAGGTGTGGCTCCTTTCGGATGTCATTGCAGAGAAGCCTTACCAGATTAACAATGAGGTGGGTTACTCTGCCACTGCCAGTACCTACATGGGAGACCTTATTTTTGCCATTTCTGTACAGTTCTACACATCCAGCTTAGGAATTCAGTGTGAGCTTCTGTCAGTGTGTGGTGAAACTTAGATTTCATACGCTGTGAGGTTGGATCTGCTTTTATAACACAATCATATATCATAAAATGTTTAAAATGAATTTATTGCTGTTCTACTAAGAATTATGTTATATGGAAAATGTGAATGTTGAAAATAATGGAGCATGAACTTGTCAGCCTGTAGATAATACTCTGGATACATTTTTGCCTCATTATTTTAGGCGGCTCTAGCTGTATCCACTGTGAATTGCGGAGTCCTTTGCTCCTATGAAAGCGCTCTTCCTGCCCACAGGTCTCCAAGCGTCTCTGTTGGGTCTTCTCCCTCTCTTGCACTTCTCCTCTCTCACAGCTGGAGCTACAGCAGATGGGTTTCCTGAACGTGGAGAAAGAGATGAAATTAACACAGGTAATGAGCGGCACTTTTACCGGATGGTGGAATTTCAGTTCACTTGGGGAAATTCCAGAGGTCTAAATTTATAATAAGATAAATCAAAACCTAGTTTTGGGGAAAAAAATCAATGGATATCGCTGCAGATTAACATTTATCAAGAGCCAGCGCTGAGTTTAACAGAGCTTAACAGCTTGAGGTAGAGGGGGTAGCTTGGGCATTGACCTCTGTTCCTAGTTTGTTGTCTAGAAAAAGCTTTTAGAAGTTGGAACCATTTCACATTTTAATTGGCTCATATGGGCATTTAAGAAGTGCATTTGGTTAGGAGGAGGCCATTTACTTTTTGAAAACTGATGACTTCTAGTTATCTAGACCTATGCAAGAAGCAACATGGCAGGGTCATACTGCCTTCAACTTAAATGCTGTAAATAAACTGGGTGAGGCTGTATTTCCAGAGTGGAGCCTAGTGTTGTAAAGGTTCTTGCGTGTTCCCACATGACCTGTCTTTCCCTCCCTCCATCTATCAGTTTTACCTTTTCTTTGTTTGTTTGTTTCTCTCTCTCTCTCCCTCCCTCCCTCCCTCCCCCCTTCCTCCTTTTTTTCCCCCTGTCTCATCATCCCATCCCCACATTCTCCTTCCCTCCATATTATCTACTTCTCTTCCTTTCCTGCCCTCGGGAAAATTCCAGATACTCAAAACTCACAATAAGAGAAATCCAAACCTAGTTTTAGAAAATCAAATAGATTTAGCTGCAGGTTAACATTTATCAGGAGCTGGTCCTGAACTTGACACAGTTTGAGTTAGGGGGTAGCCTGGGCACTGCCCTCTGTTCCTAGTTTGCTGACTAGGGAGAGCTTTCAGAGGTCAGGAATTTTCCCACGTATTTATGGAGCAGAAGTGTTTGCCACTATTCTTACTGCTAGGCTCAGAGCAGGGAGCAAGGCAGACCACTATCCCTGTACCCTGTGTTCTGGTTCTGAGTTCAACTTTAACCAGGATAAACATAAAACATACAATATTTTAGGTGGTGAAAACCACCCCAGAGAAATGAACCATAGTGGAAGGAACCGGGAATTGTAGGAAGAGCTGTAAATCTCAGAGCTATCAGGAAAACCCTCAGCTAGAAGATAGCAGTTCAGTAATATTGGACATGAAGAGGGTAGTCATTGGTTTCTGAGGGAGAAGTATTTTAGTAAGACTTACCAACAAAGACAATTGCCCTGAGGTAGGAGTGAGGAATAATACCAGGATGGCCAGTATGAAGAAAGGGAATGTGGTGTGAGATGTAAGAGAAAACAAGAGAAAGGATGGAGACTTTGACATCTCTATGAGGATTTTGGATTATATTTGGTATGGAATGGGACATCAAGTGCGTATTTTTGAACAGAGGAGTGAATTGAAATGTTAACGTGATCGGTGGCGACTATTTTTAAAGATCCTCATATGTCAAACTTATTGGGAAGTCCTAACATTCCAAGCAACATGCAACAGAGGCAGGGACTACTGCTTGTTAGTAGAGGATGTGCAAATTAGTAGGAGCCTGTACATATTTTAAAAGTAGAGCTAGCAAGATTTGCCAATGAATAATGTATATGGCATGGAAGAAATGAGGCTTTCAGGATGTAACTAAAATTTTTGGCCTTTATTTTTTAATGAGTAGGAAAAGATAGTGAGCTGAGTTGGTTTTGATAGAAATGACAGACATTTAGTTCTAGGAATATTAGCTTTGAGATAAGCAATAGAACTGGCCAAGTTGAGATTCCAAATAGGCAATGAGATGTGTCAGATTGGGGCTCAAAGTGTATTCTGGATGGAGACAAAAGGAACAAGATTTTTAAAAAAAATTTAGTTTAATATTTTAAACAAAATAAGGTATAATAAGATAAAACAAAATCCATCACATTGAAGTAGTGGAAACAAAGCGAAAGAAGGCGAAGAGCCCCAAGAATAGGCTCAAGAATCAGAGATCCACTAATCCATAAACTTCGGATTCCCATAGAAACACCAAACTGAAACCTGTACTACACACGCAGAGGATGTGGTGGAGACTTGTGCTGGCCTTGTGCTTGCTGCTACATTCTCTGGGCTTTGCTCGGTTGTTTTAGAGGCCTTGTTCTCCTAGTATCCTCTTCCCTCCCTGCTCAACACACTCTGCCCACCTCTTCTTCTGAGGGGTTCCCTGAGCCCCGAGGGAAGGGATTTGATGAGTTAATCCTGTTTAGAGCTGTGTGTTCCAAGATCTCCCTCTTTGCAGAATGTCTGGCTATGGTGCTCTATATTTGTTCCCATCTCTGCAGGAAGAAGCTTCTCTGAAGATGGCTGCATAAGGCATCTGTCTATCAGTATAGTGGAATTCCATCAGGAATCATTTATTGTTGCTTCGTTTTGGACCAGTAGTTTTTGGTTTTACCCTAGAAATCTATTTAGTCTCTGTTTTTTGGTTTACCATCAGTGCCAGGTATATTATCTCTGAAAAGCTCTTTAATTCTGTCTATCCCTACATTCATTCTCTCAACTGCATCTCCCTTTCTTCTCCCTACCTGATCCTCTCTTTCTCCCTCTCATTCCCAGTCCTCCCTCAAAATCTATTTCATTTCTCTCTCCCAGGGAGATTCATGTATTGTCTCACCCTCAGCCACATGCCTTCCTTTAAACCCAACCTCTATGCAGCTCCATATTGTAGCTTAGTTATCATTTATTTAACAACTGATATCCATATATAAGTAATACATACCATATTTATCTTTCTGGGTCTGAGTTACCGCACTCAAAATGATTTTTTTTCTAGTTCCATCCATTTGCCTGTGAATTTCATTATTTTAGTTTTCTTTTTTTAACAGCTGAGTAAGACTCCACTTTGTAAGTGTACCATATTTTCTTTATCCATTCTTCTATTAGGGATGTCTGGCTTGTTTCCAGTTTCTGATTATATGAATAGAACATCAAGGAACATGATTTGTCAAGTCTCCTTAGGGTGCCATGAAGTATCCTTTGGTTATATGTCTAAGAGTAGCATGGATGGATGGATGGATGGATGGTAGATTGACTGCAACTTCTTGAAGAACTGTCATACTGATTTCCACCTTGACTGTACAGGTTTACTCCCGCTCCATCCATGGAGGAGTATTCCTCTTGTTCCACATCCTCACCAGGAAGAGCTGTCACTTGTACTATTGATCTTAGCCGGTCTGACAGGTATAAGACGGTGTCTCAAAGTAGTTTTTGGTTTGTATTTCCTTGATGGATAGGGATGCTGACTATTTCTCTAAGCGTGTATCAACCATTTAAGTTTCTTTATTGAGAATTCTGTTTAGAGAATGTGCCCCATTTTTAAATTGGGTTATTTGATATTTTAATATCAAATATTTTTGAGTTCTTTATATATTTTGGATATTAGGCCTCTGTTAGATGTGGAGTTGGAAGAAAATCTTTTCCCATTCTGGAGGCTGCCACTTTGAATGTTGGTGTCTTTTGTCTTAAAGAAGCTTTTCAGTTTCATAAGGTCCAGTTTACTGATTGTTCTTAGTTCCCTTACTATTGGTATTCTGTTCAGACAGTATTCTCCGGTGCCAATGCGTTCAAGGAATTCCCCACTTTATCGTCTATCAGGCTTAGTGAACCCAGTTGTATGTTGAGGTCTTTGATCCATCAGGACTTGAGTTTTATTCAGGGTGATAGATATGGATCTATTTCTATTCTTTTACATGTAAACATCTAGTTAGACCAACACCATTTGTCGAAGATGCTTTCTTTTTCCCCAGTGTGCATTTATGGCTTCTTTATAAAAAAATATGTGTTTATATGTACATGGATTTATGTTGGGGTCTTTAATTAGGTTCAATTGATCAACATGATGTTTTTATGCCAATACCAGGTGATTTTATTACATAACTTTGTAGTACAGCTTGAAATTGGGAACAGTGAGGCCTTTGGCAGTTCTCTTATTGCTCAGGGTTAGTTTATCTATCCTGGGACTTTGTTTTTCCATATGAAGCTGAGTGTTGTCCTTCTCAGATCTCACAGTCGTGTTAGAATTTTGATGGGTATTGCATTGAATCTAGAGATTGGTTTTGGTAGGTTGTTCATTTCTACTATGAAAACAAGGTGGTTTTCATAATCGTAAAACTGAATGGAATCATAAGACAGAAGAGTGACAATGAAGCTGTCAGATTCTTCGAATTTGAATTTTGAAGAAAGGATGAGAAAGCAGCAACAGAAATGAAGAGTATCCAGGGGTCTTGAAGGGAAGAGGGCATTCAATACGCGAAACAAACTGAAAAGAGCGGCTATGGTAGAAGGAGGGACCGGTAGGATGCGTGGGGCCAATGCCCCGAGAACAGAGGGCTCCGAGAACTGCTCACCTCGAGGGCTTTGCTGACTCAAGAAGAGTAGGAGCAGTGGCTGATCAGGAGGATACTCAGCTGGAGAAAAGTGGAGAAGGGTGGGAAAGATTGGACGTAGTGAGAATAGCCAACACCTTCCCTCATCTCCTCTCCTTTTGTAAGCAGTAAGAACAAACACTCCAAAGTAGAAAAAGCAAGCAAGTTTGACCTTCCTTTGCTTTCCCTAGACTTTTCAAATGTGAGATTATAATAAAATGAATTTAAGAGCTACAGTTTTAAATGTCAAAAGAAAGGGAGGTGAGCCAGGACTCTGCCTTTAATCCTAGTACTTATCTTGCCTCCCTCCATTTCTCCCTCCCTCCTTCAGAACTTCTTTTCTCCTTCTAACTTCTACCCTTCCTTTCTTCTTGCCCTGTCTCCCTCCTTTTCTCCCTTCCTTCATCTTCGCTTCCCTCCATTCTCAGCCATATAGATGTCTGAGAAGCTACCTGACTCAGTCCTCAGCCATATATAAACAGTTGCTCAGATTCTCCATTCGTCCATTCCTTATTTTCTCAGGTAAATTTATTTTGAAAATGTTTTAGTTGTAGAGACTAGCCTATGAGTTTGAAGATTTGCTTTTCTGCCCACTTTAAGACCGTTTGAGTGTGTGTGTGTGTGTGTGTGTAATTTAAGCACTGTAGGTAGTCAGTAAGTGCTAACTGAGTGTCAGAGAACACACAACTGAATTTTTCTGGAGTCCCTGATTCTGAGACTCCCTTAGGGAGACTAAATTGGTAGAGGGCTAAAGCTTAGATACACTGGCTATGTTGCAAATGTAAGCTCACATTAATGTTTTCTTTGGTCTGGCACACACATATTCTTTTATTACAGTTATTGCCAGTAGGTAGGATTGTTAAACTATCTCCATGAAGTTATTACATTCTACAAATATAGTAGAGTTGTGTTTCAACCAAATTGATAGTTTGAAACCCTCACTTAGACCAGGTTCTGTAGAATGACCACAACGTTTAGTGAACTCCGAAGAAGAGTATAAACTACTATGCATGTTTGTGCCTTGCAACAAAGGGCAAGACTTGAGACTTTATATTTCTTGTCTCTATTGTTGCTGGAGAGGAATAGTGGACTCTTCTGTGGACCTCATGTGAGGGTTCATTTTATCTTTCAATCTTGAGTTTATATTTTAATAAGCTCAAGAGAAATTGTGACAGTTGTTAAATGTGAATATTTAAAAAAATCCCATAAATTTAATGTTAACTATTTTCTACTGTTTGTAGTTTTCTCCTGATTCAGTTATACATTGTTCATACACATCCTCACTAAGTCTTACTCTCAATGCCCCAAGTTATCAATAAGGATAGGCTATCTACCTGCCCTGTGCCAAGGCTCCACCATCTGGATACAACTGTTTTCTACAGGCAAGGTAAAGAACAAATAAACATGGCATGGCTTCTCTGTTTGTTTTTGTTTTTTATTATTATTAGAAGTGATGTATATTACCTCTCTTCACATCCTATTGGCCAGGACACGTCATGCAATAGGTCCAATCTCTCTTAACTCAAAGAGGTGCAGAGTGGGATCATGTCTAGAACACGGGAGCACTGGTCAAGCCCAGTTCTTCATGCTCTCATCATGGAGACTTTTCATAATTTGGTCTCTGCTTTGATGAAAACCACACCTTGCCTCTCTCACTATTCACATCTCCCATTTTATTTATTTATTTATTATTTATTTTATTCGATATATTTTTATTTACATTTCAAATGATTTCCCTTTTTCTGGTCCCCCACTCCCCAAAAGTCCCATAAGCCCTCTTCCCTCCCCCTGTTCTTCCACCCACCCCTTCCCACTTCCCTGTTCTGGTTTTGCCTTATACTGCTACACTGAGTCTTTCCAGAACCAGGGGCCACTCCTCCGGTCTTCTTGGACATCATTTGATGTGTGGATTATGTTTTGGGTATTCCAGTTTTCCAGGCTAATATCCACTTATTAGTGAGTGCATACCATGATTGATCTTTTGAGACTGGGTTACCTCACTTAGTATGATGTTCTCCAGCTCCATCCATTTGCCTCAGAATTTCATGAATTCATTGTTTCTAATGGCTGAATAGTACTCCATTGTGTAGATATACCACATTTTTTGCATCCATTCTTCCATTGAGGGATACCTGGGTTCTTTCCAGCTTCTGGCTATTATAAATAGGACTGCTATGAACATAGTGGAGCATATATCCTTATTACATGCTGGGGAATCCTCTGGATATATGCCTAGGAGTGGTATAGCAGGACCTTTCTCGGAAGTGAGGTGCCCAGGTTTCTGAGGAACCGCCAGACTGATTTCCAGAGTGGTTGTACCAATTTGCAACCCCACCAGCAGTGGAGGAGTGTTCCTCTTTCTCCACATCCACGCCAACACCTGCTGTCTCCTGAGTTTTTAATCTTAGCCATTCTGACTGGTGTAAGGTGAAATCTCAGGGTTGTTTTGATTTGCATTTCCCTAAAGACTAATGAAGTTGAGCATTTTTAAAGATGTTTCCCCGCCATCCGAAGTTCTTCAGGTGAGAATTCTTTGTTTAACTCTGTACCCCATTTTTAAATAGGGTTATTTGGTTTTCTAGGGTCTAACTTCTTGAGTTCTTTGTATATATTGGTTATTAGCCCTCTATCTGATGTAGGGTTGGTGAAGATCTTTTCCCAATCTGTTGGTTGACATTTTGTCCTTTTGACGGTGTCCTTTGCCTTACAGAAACTTTGTAGTTTTATAAGGTCCCATTTGTCAATTCTTGATCTTAGAGCGTAAGCTACTGGTGTTCTATTCAGGAACTTTTCCCCTGTGCACATGTCCTCAAGGGTCTTCCCCAGTTTCTTTTCTATTAGCTTCAGAGTGTCTGGCTTTATGTGGAGGTCCTTGATCCATTTGGAGTTGAGCTTAGTACAAGGAGACAAGGATGGATCAATTCGCATTCTTCTGCATGCTGACCTCCAGTTGAACCAGCACCATTTGTTGAAAAGGCTATCTTTTTTCCATTGGATGTTTTCAGCCCCTTTGTCGAGGATCAAGTGGCCATAGGTGTGTGAGTTCATTTCTGGATTTTCAATCCTGTTCCATTGATCTGCCTACCTGTCACTGTACCATTACCATGCAGTTTTTAACACTATTGCTCTGTAGTATTGCTTGAGGTCAGGGAAATTGATATCCCCAGAATTTCTTTTGTTGTTGAGAATAGTTTTAGGATCCTGGGTTTTTTGTTATTCCAGATGAATTTGAGGATTGCTCTTTCTAACTCTATGAAGAATTGAATTGGGATTTTGATGGGTATTGCGTTAAATTTGTATATTGCTTTTGGCCAAATGGCCCTTTTAACTATATTAATCCTGCCAGTCCATGAGCATGGGAGTTTTTTCCATTTTTTTGAGGTCTTCTTCCATTTCCTTTTTCATAGTCTTGAAGTTCTTGTCATACAGATCTTTCACATGTTTGGTAAGAGTCACCCCAAGGTACTTTATACTGTTTGTGGCTATTGTGAAGGGGGTCATTTCCCTAATTTCTTTCTCAGCCTGCTTATCCATTGAGTATAGGAAGGCTACTGATTTGCTTGAGTTGATTTTATAACCTGCCACTTTGCTGAAGTTGTTTATCAGCTGTAGGAATTCTCTAGTAGAGTTTTTTGGGTCACTTATGTAGACTATCATATCATCTGCAAATAATGATAGTTTGACTTCTTCCTTTCCAATTTGTATCCCTTTGACCTCCTTATGTTGTCGAATTGCCCGAGCTAGTACCTCAAGTACAATATTGAAAAGATAAGGAGAAAGGGGGCAGCCCTATCTAGTCCCTGATTTTAGTGGGATTGTTTCAAGTTTCTCTCCATTTAGTTTGATGCTGACTACCGGTTTGCTGTATATTGCTTTTACTACGTTTAGGTATGGGTCTTGAATTCCTGTTCTTTCCAAGACTTTAAGCATGAAAGGATGCTGAATTTTGTCAAATGCTTTTTCAGCATCCAATGAAATGACCATGTGGCTTTTTTCTTTGAGTTTGTTTATGTAGTAGATTGCATTGATGGATTTCCGTATATTGAACCAACCCTGCATCCCTGGAATAAAGCCTACTTGATCATGGTGGATGATCATTTTTATGTGTTCTTGGATTCGGGTGGCAAGAATTTTATTGGGTATTTTTGCATCGATGTTCATAAGGGAAATTGGTCTGAAGTTCTCTTTCTTTGTTGGATCTTTGTGTGGTTTTGGTATCAGCATAATTGTGGCTTCGTAGAAGGAATTGGGTAGTGTTCCTTCTGTTTCTATTTTGTGGAATAGTTTGAAGAGTATTGGTCTTCTTTGAAGGTCTGATAGAATTCTGCACTGAAGCCATCTGGTCCTGTGCTTTTTTTGGTTGGAAGGCTTTCTATGAATCCCTTCTATTTCTTTAGGGGTTATGGGACTGTTTAGATGATCTATTTGGTCCTGATTTAATTTTGGTATTTGGTATCTGTCTAGGAAATTGTCCATTTCCTCCAGATTCTCCAGTTGTGTTGAGTATAGGCTTTTGTAGTAGGATCTGATGATTTTTTGAATTTCCTCACTTTCTGTTGTTATATCTCCCTTTTCATTTCTAGTTTTGTTAATTTGTCTTTGTGCCCTTTGGTTAGTCTGGCTAAGGGTTTATCTATCTTGTTGATCTTCTCAAAGAACCAGCTCCTGGTTTTGTTGATTCTTTGTATGGTTCTCTTTGTTTCTACTTGATTGATTTCAGCCCTGAGTTTGATGATTTCCTTTCTTCTACTCCTCCTGGATGAATTAGCTTCTTTTTGTTCCAGGACTTTCAGGTGTGTTTTTAAGCTGCTAGTGTATGCACTCTCCGTTTTCTTTTTGGAGGCACTCGGGGGCTATGAGTTTTCCTCTTATCACTACTTTCATTGTGTCCCAAAGATTTAGGTATGTTGTGCCTTAATTTTCATTAAATTCTAAAAAGTCTCTGATTTCTTTTTTTATTTCTTCTTTGGCCAAGGTGTCATTGAGTAGAGTATTGTTCAGCCTCCATGTGTATGTGGGCTTTCTGTTGTTTTTGTTGCCACTGAAAGACCACTCTTACTTCATAGTGATCCAATAGGAGGCATGGGATTAGTTCGATCTTTTTATATTCGTTGAGGTCTTGTGACCAATTATATGGTCGATTTTGGAGAAGGTACCATGAGGTTCTGAGAAAAAGGTATATTTTTTTGTTTTAGGGTGAAATGTTCTATAAATATCAGTCAAGTCCAATTGGTCCAAAGCTTCAATTAGTTTTATTGTGTCCCTGTTTAGTTTCTGTTTTCCCGATCGGTCCGTTGAGGAGAGTGGAGTGTTGAAGTCACCCACAATTATTGTGTTAGGTGCAATGTGAGCTTTGAGCTTTAGTAAAGTTTCTTTTACGAATGAGGGCGCCCTTGCATTTGGCGCATAGATATTCAGAATTGTAAGTTCTTCTTGGTGGATTTTTTCCTTTGACCAGCAAGAAGTGTCCTTCTGTATCTCTTTTGATGACTTTAGGTTGAAAGTCAATTTTATCTGATATTAGAATGGCTACTCTGACTCGTTTCCTGAGACCATTGGCTTGTAAAATTGTCTTCTAGCCTTTTACTCTGAGGTAGTTTTGTCTTTGACATTGAGGTGTGTTTCCTGTATGCAGCAAAATGTAGGGTCCTGTTTCCTTATCCAGTCTGTTAGTCTATGTCTTTTTATTGGGGAGTTGAGTCCATTGATGTTAAGAGATATTAAGGAATAGTGATTATTACTTCCTATCATTGTTGATGTTATTTTTATATTTGAGTGGTTATCTTCTTTTGGGTTTGATGAAAGAAGGTAACTATCTTGCTTTTTCCAGGGTGTCGTTTCCCTCCTTGTATTGGAGTTTTCTTCCTATTATTCTTTGTAGAGCTGGGTTTGTAGAAAGATATTGTGTAAATTTGGTTTTGTCATGGAATATCTTGGTTTCTCCACCTATTGTGATTGAGAGTTTTGCTCGGTATAGTAGTCTTGGCTGACATTTGTGTTCTCTTAGAGTCTGCATGAGATCTGCCCAGGATCTTCTAGCTTTCATGGTCTCTGGTGAGAAGTCTGGTGTGATTCTGATAGGTCTTCCTTTATATGTTACTTGGCTTTTTTCTCTTGTTGCCTTTAATATTCTTTCTTTGTTTAGTACATTTGGGGTTTTGATTATTATGTGACGAGAGGTATTTCTGCTCAGGTCCAGTCTGTTTGGAGTTCTGTATGCTTCTTGTATATTCATGGGCATCTCTTTAAGTTGGGAAAGTTTTCTTCCATAATTTTGTTGAAGATATTTGTTGGCCCTTTAAGTTGTAAATCTTCACTCTCATCTATACCTATAATCCTTAGGTTTGGTCTTCTCATTGTGTCTTGGATTTCCTGGATGTTCTGGGATACAAGCTTTTTGCATTTTGCATTTTCTTTGACTGTTGAGTCCATGGTTTCTATGGTATCTTTGGCATCTGAGATTCTTTCTTCCATCTCTTGTATTCTGTTGTTGATATTTGCATCTATGTCCCCTGATTTCTTCTCAAGGTTTTCTATCTCCAAAGTTGTCTCCCTTTGTGATTTCTTAGTTGTTTCTACTTCTGATTTTAGATCCTGGATTGTTTTGCTTAGCTCCTTCACTTGCTTGTTTGTGCTTTCCTGTAATTCTTTATGAGATTTTTGTGTTTCCTCTTTCATGACTTCTGCTGTTTGACTCACTTTCTCCTGCATTTCTTTAAGTTTTTTTTTTTTATTTCTTGTTTATTGGCTTCTATCTCTTGAGCCTTATTCTCCTGAATTTCTTTAAGTGATTTTTGTGTTTCCATTATATGGGTTTCTAGCTTATTCATGTTCCCCTGTATTTCTTTAAGAGATTCATTTATGTCCTTTTTGTGTTCTTCTAGGAGCATCATGAACAGTGATTTTAATCTTGTTTTTTTGGTGTGTTTCTGTAACCAGGACTTGCTGATGTTGGAGAGTTTCAGACGCTGCCATATTGCCTAGATTTCTGTTAGTAACATTCCTGCGTTTGCCCTTTGCCATCTTGTTATTTCTGCTGTTAGTTGGTCTTGTCTCTGGCTGGTTTTTATGCCTCCTGTGAGGCTGTAGGGCTATTTCTGCAGCACTGGATGGCTGGCTTTCCCCTGTTACAGATTGCTGATGTGCTGTCCTCCTCTTGGGTACCCTTGGAGCCCTAGTGTGCCTTGCCCCAGATTATCTGTGTGACCCAGGCGGTGCCCGTTTGCTCCATCAGTGAATGCTGATGGTGTGTGCTGTGGGACCTTTTCCGAGTGCTGGTCACTCTGCTGGGCAGCCGATCTCCCAACCGGTTGGTGCACACAAGGCTAGCCTAGCTGCTGAGGCCCTGAGTCTGGCAAAAGCCTGACAGGCTAAGGCCCGAGCAAAGTTCCCCTCGGGCTATGTCTGTTAATTGGTTCTGTCAGGTGGCCAGGATGGCGGTGTGGGCTTGCTCCCTGAAAGTGCAGGGAGAGTCTGCTAGGCTAGACAACCTCCTGGCTGGGTTGGCACACAGATGGCCCACCGAGCAGCCCACAGCCTGGGGTCAGTCCAAGGCCTGTCCGTCTTAGACCCCCGCTATGTTAGCCTCGGGCTATGACTCTTAGCTGACTTTGCCTGCTAGAACTCTCCTGGACGGGTTTGCACACTGATGGCCCACCCCCCCCTTCCCAACAGCCCTGGGCCTGGGTGCAGGCCAATGCCTGTCGGGCTTAGACCCCCGCGATGGTGGCCTTGGGTTATATTTGCGTACTTCAGTCTGTCTGATCTCTCTGGAGCCTGAGTTCCAAGATGGCGGAGAGACTCTCTTAACTGACTGGTGGGAGGCAGATTTCTGATGTAGCTTCTGTGGGGTGAAAGGCACTGTAAATCTGCCACTGCTTGCAGCCCGGCTGGCCAGGGAAGGTCAGTGGTAGAGGGCACAAGGCCTGCCTGAACCCTGTCACCTTGGTTCTACTGCTCATAGCCCTTCTGCTGGACCAGCTGCTGCTGCTGCTGCCGCCGCCCCACATCTCCCATTTTAATTCAGTGAACATTGATCATATTGTAATTCCCAGAATGTGCTGTGCTGTAGCTCACACGTATGTTTTTACATGTGATGTTCTTTGATTTTTAATACCTTTCTGAATTCTGTATTATGACTCAATACATTCTTTTGGGGGGTGGGGATAGTACGCTTTTCTTGACTTCCTCACTTCTAGCATAGATTGTTTAACTGTTTTCTTGATTCCATAATACTATGCTATTAACATCTACATGATACAATGATGAGCTCTATATGCCTGATTGTTTTTTTCTACCACACTGTCAAGATGCATCTAGGGAGCAGTGACCATCCTTTTCTTAGCTGTGGATGCAGAGTGTTAGGCAATGTACTCAATAAATATTTGTTAAATAAATTCATTAAATAAATGTTAAATACCTTTGTCTTGTTTAGTCAACACGAGTTCAAGAAATTATAGAGATTGACTTATAAACTAGTAGTGATGGCAGTATCTTTTCTTTTGCATGTTTGATGAATGTGTATGTATGAATATGTGTCATGTTCATGCAAGTGAATGTGTGTGTATGTATGTGTGTGTGCCATAGTATATATTTGGAGGTCAGAAGATATAGGTGGCCTCTACAGGCTCATAGGGAGTGGCACTATTAGGAAGTGTGGCATTGTTGGAATAGGTGTGACCTTGTTGGACTGTGTTTCATTCTCTTCCACTGCCTGCAGATCCAGATATAGAACTCTTAGCTACCTCTCCAGCGCCATGTCTGCCTGCACATCCCCATGCTTCCTGCCACGATGATGATGGAGCAAACTCTGTAAGCCATCCCCAATTAAATATTTTCCTTTATAAGAATTGCCATGATGATGGTGTCTCTTCACAGCAGTAGAAACCCTAAGAGAGAGGATGGCCTAAGGTCTTAGTGCTCATGTTCTGTCATATTTGAGGCAGGGCCTTTTCAGTGCTGTTCGACATTGCTGATCGCACACTAGCTGACTGTTGAGTTCTATGGATTGTCCATTCTCTCTCCTATCTTGTTGAAGGTGTGATGGCTTATAGATACATTCAATGGAGCCCAACTTTTACATGGGTTTTGAAGATTCAAACTTGGTTCTTCCCATTTGTGTGTCTTTCTCTCTAGGCCAGAACTACCTTTTGAATGTTTATATTCAGACAGCTAATCTTATTCCCTTTTAAAAGGCATTTTATTATTTGTTGTGGATAAGCTTAGTATTCTTAAAAGGGATATAAATCTATATGAAGGTTTCTGTTTCTGTTTTTGTAGGAATATTTCTTTAAATCAGCTCGCAGTTTTGTTGAACCTTTCATTTGTGTTTTATACTTATATAATTATAGTATAAATATATATACTATATATTGTGAAAATAAGCTACCCAAACCAATGATAACATTTGAAACTACAACAAACTATCACCTGCTATTTTTCTTCACATTTTTGGGAAAGGCCTATTTTAGTAATTACTTTGCCTTTAAATGAGATTTTCTAATTTTTCTGCTTTTATGTGTCCACACAAATATTGAGGTTTTGATCCCTTATGTTTGTGAATACAACTATATTTGAAAACTGAGCTTAAAAGTAAAATGAGTGTGGTTGTTTGAAAGAAAATGAGTCCCCACAGACTCACAGGAGTGACAATATTAGGCAATATAGCATTGGTGAAGTAGATGTGGCTTTGTTAGAGGAATTGTGTCACTAGGGGTGGCCTTTGAGGTTTCAGATGATCAAGCCAGGCTACTCTCTTCCTGCTGCTTACCCATCCAAATGTAGAACTTTTAGCTCCTTCTCCAGTACCATGTCCAATTATATTAGGGCAGTGGAAGGCCTGTGATTGGATAGGAAAGGGAGGTAGAGGTAGGAGTTTGGGAGTCACAGAGGTCTCAGGAGAGGTTGCAAGTTGGAGAACCCGGATGGCTTCTGACATTTTTCTGTGTTTTCATAAGGTTAGAAATATGACAAGAACTTCAAGACTCTGAAGAAGGAAATGGAAGAAGACCTCAAAAAATGGGAAAACCTCCCATGCTCATGGATCAGTAGAATCAATATAGTTAAAATGGCCATTTTGCCAAAAGCAATATACAGATTCAATGCAATACCCATCAAAATCCCAACTCAATTCTTCACAGAGTTAGAAAGAGCAATTATCAAATTCATCTGGAACAACAAAAAACCCAGGATAGCTAAAACTATTCTCAGCAACAAAAGAAAATCTGGGGGAATCAGTATCCCTGACCTCAAGCAATACTACAGAGCAATAGTGTTAAAAACTGCATGGTATTGGTACAGTGACAGGCAGGAGGATCAATGGAACAGGATTGAAGATCCAGAAATGAACCCACACACCTATGGCCACTTGATCCTCGACAAAGAGGCTGAAAACATCCAATGGAAAAAAGATAGCCTTTTCAACAAATGGTGCTGGTTCAACTGGAGGTCAGCATGCAGAAGAATGGGAATTGATCCATCCTTGTCTCCTTGTACTAAGCTCAAATCCAAATGGATCAAGGACCTCCACATAAAGCCAGACACTCTGAAGCTAATAAAAAAGAAATTGGGGAAGACCCTTGAGGACATCGGTACAGGGAGAAAGTTTCTGAACAGAACACCAATAGCATATGCTCTAAGAGCAAGAATTGACAAATGGGACCTCATAAGGTTACAGAGTTTCTGTAAGGCAAAGGACACCATCAAGAGGACAGATCGGCAACCAACAAATTGGGAAAAGATTTTCACCAATCCTACATCAGATAGAGGGCTAATATCCAATATATATAAAGAACTCAAGAAGTTAGACTCCAGAAAACCGAACAACCCTATTAAAAAATGGGGTACAGAGTTAAACAAAGAATTCTCACCTGAAGAACTTCGGATGGCAGAGAAGCATCTTAAAAAATGCTCAACTTCATTAGTCATTAGGGAAATGCAAATCAAAACAACCCTAAGATTTCATCTTACACCAGTCAGAATGGCTAAGATTAAAAATTCAGGAGACAGCAGGTGTTGGAGAGGGTGTGGAGAAAGAGGAACACTCCTCCACTGCTGGTGGGGTTGCAAATTGGTACAACCACTCTGGAAATCAGTCTGGCGGTTCCTCCGAAAATTGGGCACCTCACTTCCAGAAGATCCTGCTATACCACTCCTGGGCATATATCCAGAGGATTCCCCACCATGTAATAAGGATACATGCTCTACTATGTTCATAGCAGCCCTATTTATAATTGCCAGATGCTGGAAAGAACCCAGGTATCCCTCAACAGAAGATTGGATGCAAAAAATGTGGTATATCTACACAATGGAGTACTATTCAGCCATTAGAAACAATGAATTCATGAAATTCTTAGGCAAATGGATGGAGCTAGAGAACATCATACTAAGTGAGGTAACCCAGACTCAAAAGGTGAATCATGGTATGCACTCACTAATAAGTGGTTATTAACCTAGAAAACTGGAATGCCCAAAACATAATCCACACATCAAATGAGATACAAGAAGAAAGGAGGAGTGGCCCCTGGTTCTGGAAAGACTCAGTGAAACAGTATTCGGCAAAACCAGAACGGGGAAGTGGGAAGGGGTGGGAGGGAGGACAGGGGAAGAGAAGGGGGCTTACGGGACTTTCGGGGAGTGGGGGGGCTAGAAAAGGGGAAATCATTTGAAATGTAAATAAGTTATATCGAATAAAAAATTAAAAAAAAAGAAATATTGGGATAAAGCTTTATTACTTTTAATTGGCTCTGGAATTACTGTATTGCCATCTTTTAATTGTGTTTACAATATACATAAATCTAATTGGCTTTTAAAATAAGCATTGAATCATGTTTTTACCGTTTATTTGAGGTGAGAGGTGGCAAACTGTGGGGTGTGTGGACAAGCGAGAGAGATGAACTCTTGGGATGCCACCAGAGATATGGCCAGGCCGGCAGGACTGCTGGGGAGCTGGGGTCACTCAGAGCTGGACCCCACCCAGACATGATGGTGCACCATGGTGGGGCAGGAGAGTTGGTGGGTTGGCCTTTTTAAATACTTCCCACAACTTTCTACCTTGATGATAATGGACTAAACTCTGAAAATGTAAGCCAGCTCTAATTAAATGTTTTCCTTAATAATAGTTACAATAGTCATAGTGTCTCTTCGGAGCATTAGAAACCCCAGCTAAGACAATGAGGGCATCTTGTGGGATAGGTGTCTGAACATGGAGAGTAGGTAAGACTCCCAGGAAGTAGAGTGTGTGATGACAGAAGCAAACATTGGAAAGATAAAGATGTGAGCTGAAGTAGTCTAAGAAGGACAGCTTTATACAAAGTTAGCAAAAACGCAAGGGAGAATTGTACACAGCATCTCAGAGATTAGTCCGACACAGCTAGCTCTTTAATTCTAGAATTCTAAATGCCAGTGTTTGCAAAAAAAATTAATATCTTGCTTTAAGCCATCCATTTGTGATACTTTGTGTGGCAGTCTTGGGTACCTAATATATCATCTTTCCAACACCCTCCTCCCCATAGTACATAGAATGCAGTTTAGTACTCAAGTCCTGGCTTGCCAGCCAGCATGTTTAAATTAAAAAAAAAACCTACTTAGAATATTTGACTATTTTATTTTCAAAGTTGCTATTGTAAGTAAGATGGGAATATGTTAGCAGAGAGAAGAAACTAGAAATCTTGACCATTATGCTCATAAAACACCCTCAGGTATGAAAACTGTTGCATTTTCCAAGATATCCCAGGGAAAACATGCAAAAACGTCCTACAGAATTTGCAGAATCAGAGACCTTGTGGGTAATCAAAGTGCCTACGGGAGAACTAAGTGGTTGAAGTGGTACTGCACTGGACAATTGGCACTCAAGCCGTGCGTTTATACTTTTATGTGAATTCTTTTGCTGCATTGTCTGAAAAGTTAAAAGTGCATTTTCAAGAATCCATTGTACCTGTCTTGAGATTGGCATAAATTCAGGAGAGATTTTGTAGTAAAAGAATCATCATATTCTTGGTGCTATTTCAGAGAAGTCACAGAGAATGTCAGGAGGCAGCTGCCATGGTTCAAGAAAGAATTGTGGAGGTGGTGGAAACTTCTCATTTGAAAAAGATAGCTTTGGTACCTTGTTCTTAACTTCAAAACATCCAATTGTGTCACTAACGCCTGGTTCCCTATACTAAAGTCCCATGCCTGTTTCTTAGAAGAGCCTTTGGTGAGTGTGGGTCTCCCAGCTTGTTGGCCAATACAATCCATGAGGGAGGAGAGTAGGAACAGAGAAGGCAAACGGGATTCGGAAGCCCTGTGAGTGCATACAATCATCACAGTGCGACCAATTGTCAATAAGTAGATCGACTTTACATAGGGCGATTCAAGGCTTATAAAGTTCTGGCAGACTGACAGCAGGTTCACCCAGGATGTGCAAGGTTCCTTGACTGGGGACTTAGGTTTCTGAAATGCCTCATTAATGTGGGGAAGCATCTCTGGAATCTCAGGTACTAGCTAAACAGGTTTTATCAATATAAAGGGAATTGATCTTGTAATCAAACTACGGCTATAAGACAATCCTCAAGTAAAGGGGTTTTGAATCCCCCAGAGAAGGTAGAAGGAGAAGACTAAGTAATAAATTAAGGGAGTCTCCCTAAGTGTTTCAAGCCCAGAGACTATCTGGCCATGATGTACTTTGACCTTAATTAGCAGAGTTTTCCCACAGGTGAGAATGTGGATTGGTTATTTGACTTGGTTGAATTTGAAGGTTTTTGTAACACTGGGAAATTGGACATTTATTCTCAGTGGTACATAACCAGAAGGATCCCTAAAATGACCATAGCTTCCCCAGGAAGCAGTGCCTAGAGAATGCTAATCTTTGGCAGAGTCTTTGGTAGAGATGAGAAATATAGCAGCTTCGGATGGCATGACTGCAGTCCTCTGAAGGAAATCCCTTACTTCCTAAAACTCCAGTGCTAATAACTAGGATATGAGCTAATGGGTTCTAAATAGCAATATAAGTTGAATTTACAGCCTCAGCAGATCCTCCTTGGTCAAAGTTCAAACACTGACTCATTGAGAAAAGCTGGGTCACTAGAACTGTAGCAATTTTTAAGTAGTCATTTTGTGCACTTGGGTGCCCAGACTCACTGACTCTTTTCTTGGTGTTATCAAGGTGTTGGATTAAACACTGCTGTCCTCCTAAATATTCTTACAATGAGGATCTAACTTTCAGTGTGATGTTGGGCCATACAGAAGTTATTAAGGCTAAAAGTGGTTGTAAGCCTGGGCTCCTGATCCAATGTGTTCAGTATTCTTAGGAGAAGAGCATGGTTTCTCTATTCTTTCATCAATAGAAGCTGAAGAAAGACTTCTTTTTTTTTATTCGATATAATTTATTTACATTTCAAATGATTTCCCTTTTCTAGCCCCCCCACTCCCCGAAAGTCCTGTAAGCCCCCTTCTCTTCCCCTGTCCTCCCATCCACCCCTTCCCACTTCCCCGTTCTGGTTTTGCCGAATACTGTTTCACTGAGTCTTTCCAGAACCAGGGGCCACTCCTCCTTTCTTCTTGTACCTCATTTGATGTGTGGATTATGTTTTGGGTATTCCAGTTTTCTAGGTTAATATCCACTTATTAGTGAGTGCATACCATGATTCACCTTTTGAGTCTGGGTTACCTCACTTAGTATGATATTCTCTAGTTCCATCCATTTGCCTAAGAATTTCATGAATTCATTGTTTCTAATGGCTGAATAGTACTCCATTGTGTAGATATACCACATTTTTTGCATCCACTCTTCTGTTGAGGGATACCTGGGTTCTTTCCAGCATCTGGCAATTATAAATAGGGCTGCTATGAACATAGTAGAACATGTATCCTTATTACATGGTGGGGAGTCTTCTGGGTATATGCCCAGGAGTGGTATAGCAGGATCTTCTGGAAGTGAGGTGCCCAGTTTTCGGAGGAACCGCCAGACTGCTTTCCAGAGTGGTTGTACCAATTTGCAACCCCACCAGCAGTGGAGGAGTGTTCCTCTTTCTCCACACCCTCTCCAACACCTGCTGTCTCCTGAATTTTTAATCTTAGCCATTCTGACTGGTGTAAGGTGAAATCTTAGGGTTGTTTTGATTTGCATTTCCCTAATGACTAATGAAGTTGAGCATTTTTTAAGATGCTTGAAGAAAGACTTCTGTGGCAACCCAGTGAGAAGACAATCATCTACTAGCTAGGGTGAGAGCCTTCGCCAGAAATGGACCATCCTAAGCTGGGCGGTGGTGGCGCACACCTGTAATCGCAGCACTTGGGAGGCAGAGGCAGGCGGATTTCTGAGTTCGAGGCCAGCCTGGTCTACAGAGTGAGTTCCAGGACAGCCAGGGCTACACAGAGAAACCCTGTCTCAAAAAACCAAAAAAAAAAAAAAAAAAAAAAATGAAATGGACCATCCTGGAACCCTAATCTTTAACATCTAGCATCAAGACTGTAAGAAAATGAATTCTAATGTCTCAGGTAATCAGATTGCTGTAGTTATTTGTTAGGGCAATCTCAGTATGAGAGAGTGATAATGTCATTTTGACAGACTGGATATTCTCATTGTGTTGGGCACCACTTTTTGTTTTTGGTACAAATTTACATGTAGCTACTCTGTTTCAGAAAATCAGCCTTGAGCAAGCTTTCCTATGTTTTCCCTGACAGATAATGCACTCAGTCGTGGCAGACATCAAATAAAGCTAAGTTGACAGATAACCCGTGAAAGAAGAACTGCAAGATTCCAGATGGTGGGAGGAGTGCAACCTAATTACCCATGTCTCTCCATGGTCACCTTCTCAAAGGGCTCAGCAAAGTTTCCTTCTTGAAGAAATTGACAAATACAGTGGTATAAGGCATTGCTTCTCTTAAAATGTGTGGTAGCAGGTATATTACTTTGCTGTGGATACCATAACAAAATTCCACAGATCACCTGGCTTAATACAGATCTATTTTCTCCCAGTTCTCTAGGATCTTGTTGGTCAAAAGACTGTTGCATGTTATTTTTTTTCTGTGCATCCGCATACTCAATATCTTTATAGACATCCAGTTTTCTCTTCTCCAGTCAGATTGTATTAGGGAACATCCTTAAAGTTCTTGCTTAAATTCACTCTTCTCTTAAAGGTTCTTATCTCCAAACAGGACTGCATTTTGATGTATTGCTGGTTGTAATGGGCCTCAAAAAAGATTTTAAAGAGACACAATTCTGCTTGAAACCATAGAAATCCACTGTAGATTGGGGATGAGAATGAAATATGACTCCTGTTTTTGTTTTAGATTTTTGATTTCAATAAATGTCGTATGGTCTGTGATAATAGATAATTGCTACAACCAATAAGAGCTTTCCCCAAACTTAGTGTGAGGAAAATAAGGATAATATTCAAAATGAATTGACTGCTGAGATCTTTGTATGGGCTACCGATCATGGTATTTGTGTTAAATCTTGTTACCTGGACAGTTTGCTGCCAGACCCTACCTGACCTTGGGGGTTGGGGGTGAGGTGGCACAGAGTCAACAGACCAAGACTCTGGGAGCAGGTGAGAAACACCGCAGCAAGCTCATCTGAGCACTGCTGCAAGCTTCTTTAACACCCTCCACCTGCACCCCATGGGCCCCAAGAAAGCATCTCTTCTAAACATCAGTTTCTGATCAGCTGGCATTGTTTGTACTAACAATGCTTGGCCTCTCAGGCAGTCCTCAATTAGGTCCTCCTGGAGGAATGCTGGTGTCACAGGTAGTCCTCAGTTAGGTCCTCATACAGGAGATTCTATTGTGGCTTTGAGACCCACAGCATTTACATAGAGGTGGCCCCACCATTCCTGCTACAAAATCTAATGAGCAGATCATTTGGGTTCTGTTTGATCTTTATAACTAAAACAAAACTTTAAGGAAGAGGCCTTGGCTTAGCGAGGGGTTGGACCCAGAAGGAGGTTAAGGAGAGGATGGAGGGGTGGGAGTAGTATAGAGGCAGTACTCACATATAGAGCTCTCAAAAATAAACTACTAAGAAAACATTAGAGAAAATTAACTTTTGATGCTGTATCAAAGCCCAGATAAGAGAGACTTCTCTTATCCCTTGCCTCTTGCTTCAAGAGGTGGCAGGATTCTTTTGAAGGAATACTACTAAGTTTTGAATGAGTCATTCCTAAGGAACTTGACATTTGCCAAGATATTTGAACACTAGAGAACAGAATTTAGTTCTTTTCTTTTTTCTTTTCCTTCCTTCCTTCCTTCCTTCCTTCCTTCCTTCCTTCCTTCCTTCCTTCCTTCCTTCCTTCCTTCCTTCCTTCCTTCCTTCCTTCCTTCCTTCTTTCTTTCTTTCTTTCTTTCTTTCTTTCTTTCTTTCTTTCTTTCTTTCTTTCTTTCTTTCTTTGTTTCTTTCTTTCTTAACTATTAATCAGTGCTCAAAATAATGATGGTTTTCTGAAATTCACCATAGTACTCAGGTCAAGAGTAGGCTCTATTGATGTTCGTGTGCTTGATGGCTTAAGGGATTGTTGAGTATTACTGAAACCTTTTTGTTTTATCAAAAAAGCAAAAACAAAAACCCAACAACAACAACATCAACTACAAAAAGCAAACATAAAACCAACCAACCAACCAACCAACCAAACAAACAAACAAAACAAAACAAAACAAAACAAAAAAAAACAAAAAACCCAGCAACAATTAGTCCTGCTACCAAAGATAGACTAGATATAAGTTTGTTTTAGAGAATCATATCAAGAAATTTTTAACTTAATCTAATGGTAATTCTAATGGATATATTTATTGGAGACCAACACAGTCCCTGTCTCTTTGTATGTATCCATAATTGCTGTAATTCTGGTGAGTAATTTCTTATTTCCTCACATTTGGGAAAATCAGGAAGCAGTTTGTCTTTAACTAGAAAAAAACAGGGGTATATATCTTATTGTGTGGTTAGGGAATAGTCATAGTTCTCAGCATGAATCACTTCATAGTGTGTGTATCTTATTACGCTAGTGACTAGCCTATAGGTTTACCATAATCGTGACACTGAGGTGCTAGAACCTTATGAGAAGAGGTAGTATGCATCCTAGGCTAGTATTCTTCAATCATTCGAATCCAACTGATTCAAACCAATAGCTTTATAAATAAGGATAGAATAAAGATTTAGAAACACGATTATAAATACAAATTGAATTATTTTATTAGATTCTACCACATTACTACAAGCATTTTAAGAAACTTATTCTTAATCTCAATAGTCATGGATGTCAAATCAAAAAGAGCAGCCCAGTGTGCACGTGGCAGTTTGATCAGCTCTACCTTTATAAGCTGCCTGCTGGTGGGAACTGGGTATAGTGGAAGGCTTTGGAAATTTATTCTCACCGGGGGCAAAAGACAAGTTTGAATACCTTGTAACACCTAATATTTGCAGACGTGTACAACTCCCACCCTCAAGATGCACACGTTCAAGATGCAACCTGCACACGTTCCACAATAGTTAATAGACTTTTTCTTTTTAAATAAAGAAGGGTTTATTTTGGCCCATAGTTCAAGAGTACACCCGTCATGGCAGGGTGTACTTGAGGTAGCGGGCCATATTGTGCTCACTATCAGGAAGCAGAGAACAATGAATGTTTGCTCTTTTTATTCAGTCCAGAACCACCATGCATGGGATGTTCCTGCACAGAGACAAGGTGAGTTTCTTTAGAATAAGACTTCATCTTCTAGAGATCCACGGAGTTTAAGTTGGAGAGGCAGATATAAAGGGAGTCATAATGGCTATAAAACCTAGCATTTATGGAGTGCTTAACATATTCTAGGAGTGGTGCCAAGCACTTCAGAATCATTAGTTCATAATGACAATATTACAATGATGTAGAACTTTGAGTTGTTACTTTTATAGGTGAAGAAGCTGGAGTTAAGAGATACAGAATCACTTGCGAGAAGTCGAACAGCTGGTATGAGGATTCACATCCAAAGCCCGAGGTCCAGAATGTACGCTATAAGCATAATATTGTGCTACTTGGCAATCAGAGCACAAGGTTCCATTTTTACCTCTAACAGCAAGCAAGCTATCATGTACTCTTTCCTAAATCTCCCATCCATAGAGTGCGGATTCTAAAACCCCTGGGTTGGGAATCTAACAAGTTACAGGGACCTAAATCAATTTGTGAATAGTAAAAGGCAAACTACAATGAGCTTATCAGATTTATTTTCTTAATGGTACATGATGGGTGATGCTATTGGAAGCTACTGGAAACTTTGGAAGAGGAAAGAAAGGGAGCCTAACGTGGAACAAATTCTCAATGGCAATGGCTTTCATCCGCTTGACAGTTTTGGCTCTGGCTGTCCCTGAATGTTTATAAAAAGCAGCAATTGGACTTTCCTACACTCTCCCTTTTTGCCTTTCCTCTCTGGGCAATGATTCAGCTGCTATTTTTCCATCCAACTTAGAATCAGCATTGACTTGAGCCAGGTTTTTGGTGGCACCAAATGACTGCCCCTTTTGTATATTCTCCTGAGAGGCACCATAGCCTGGTGGCATCTTACCTGTTCTGCGCCCCCTCCATTGTTCTGCCCATCCATGTGGCTTCTGGTCCTCTTTTGTTTTCTCCTTTAATATTATAGGTTGCTCTGTTTCCTTCCAGATGAAGGCGTTTTAAAATAATTTTGTTTTTGAATGAACCTACCCCTATAACCCCTTATTGTATTTTCAATAATGGTTAAAATAATTTTTTAAACAATGCTTTTGGGCTCTTGTTCACAGAATGCTTTTAGATGATTTTGAATCTGTGACAAGAAGGGAACTATAGACACTTCTGCTGGAGTGTATGAAATGTGGACAAATTCTGGCACGGGTTCCTGTTCTGTGGGACATGGAATTCTTGTTTCTGGAATGGCCAATGTAGTAAATTCATGCCTTTTGAAGTTGTGCTGGAGAATGGCACAGTTCATAGGTTTGTGGAAAACCAGAAGCTTTAGGAGCTTCAATTGTCTAACATGACAATCCGTGTGATGCCAAAATTCAATTATGAAAGGCTTCTGGCACAGCTGTTTTGCAGTCATATTACTTGTTTGGCCACTAAGCACCAATCATGAGATTTTTCATGGTTAGAAAAGGGAACGCAGGCAGTGATTTGCATGTCATCTCAGTCTGTGATTCTGATGTGTATGGCCTCAAGCCGTTGCTTTAATGGAAATGCAGTTTTCTTTTCCTTTTGTTTAAAAAATATTTTTCTATTAAATTATGTGTGTTTGGGTATGTGTACATGTGACTACAGATGCCCATAGAATCTAGAAAAGCGTGTTGGGTCCCTTTTAGCTGGAATTACAGTTTTAAGCACCCATTGAACTGGTCCTCTGACAATGTTTCAAATGTTCCTAAACACTGAGCTCAGAACTTTAGTTTTCATGGGTTCCCACAATAAAAACTGATTAAAATAAAATTTTGATAGAAATAAATTTTTTATCATTTTTTTCCAGCATAGAACTGAATTTAATAGATACACAGGATAAGATGATGCATTTTATATGATTTATGTATTTTTTTAAAAAAAATGCTAATCTTATTCAGTGGAAAAGGTCTTTGGTTTCAGCAAGAAGCCGTGGGATTTGAAGAATGTTGGTCCTATACTTTAGATTTCAAATGATCATTGCTTGAATTTTAACATTCCAAGTAGAAAACACATTGGATCTTTACTGGTTGGGAGGCAAAATGACATCTGGATTGTGCTACATGATAAATAAAGGAGAACTTGCTAGTTCCCATGAAATAGCTCAAGACAGCAGCCTGGTTGGACAAGGAGGACACTGAGTGTAATGCAGTAAGATGAGTTGGAAGGACCCGAGCTGGAAGATACTAAACTGGAAGGATGTTTGACAGAAGCTAGTACAAAGTCAGGTCATGGACAAAACTAAAGATGCAGCATCAGAGGGAAAGTGCTAGAACACTGTTAAGCTGCCCAATTTTTGGCCCTTCCTCTTCCCTTCTCCTCCTTTGCTGGGGGTTAAACCTAGGGTTTGTCCCAAGTTAAACATGCTCCACCAGTGAGTGAAACCCAAGGCCCGTGCACCTTTATGAAACATAATTCAAACGCCTGTGTCCTCCATGCCTAGACTGCTACATGGTTATCTATCCCAGTGAATCTCAGAGATAAACCCAACACTAAAGTCTTGAGGCCCCAGGACATTTGGAAAACAAATATCAAGTTCTCTATCACAAGCTCAGATGCTCCCTCTTGTTTTGAAATAGAGGGGAGAAACGGTGAAAGGAAAATGACCTGGAATTTTTTTTTTTTTTGCTACAGAATAAATGATATTTTCTCTTCTCTGGCTTAATATGAGCTCGTTTTGTACGTTTTAGGAGGTTGTGGTGGTGAGATCTGCAGTTCTTCACACTTTTATTCCCATTCACATGACATGTATGGTGCCTGCATTGGGGGTAGGTGACACCAGGTTCTTTGTTCTCAAACATTTCAACCTCTGGTGAAATGTAGCTAGACAAGAGGGATTTTAGCTTATATTTTCACTAGTACGTACATTTCTGCATTTTTCTACTACTCTTAATTTTTTTCTACCTAAGAGTAAAATTTGACACATGAAAGCAAGGGTTGGATTTTGTTCTAGCTTTCTTCTGTACATTAGACCATTTCTTGTACTGCATTTTTATGCTGGCTTGTCACTTAATTGCAGCTAAATGCTTAATTAGTCTTAGAATTGACTTGCCAATTGACAATCTTCGCCTTCAGTGACTACACTTAAGGAAGAGAAGGCAATGGCCCATTTTCACAGATGGTGTGCCCACCAAGAGCCACGTGGCCAGAGGAAGGGGGGCAGTGCAAAAGGGAATGAGGGTTGAAATGCTGGGCATCAAACTCGGTCATACTTATCCTGTTCTGGTTAAATGTCTTTATGTTTTCTTTTTAATAGATGACTTTACCTGGCTAAGCTAGATCTGTTTTTTGGAGAGGTCAGTTTTTTTCAGCTGCTTCACCTTCATTTTTTGGGAGGGTGGTCTTTCAACACAACTTTATTACCACAAGGACAGATTAATCACATTTGGTTCCTGGACATAGCTTGTCTTCCAACAGAGCCTACGTAACACTGCTAATGCAATCATATTAGGATTTTACATATGCAATTATTTATACTTTATTTTTGTCTAGATTTCAATGATAATAGTATATTATTAGATTAGTGGCTTAATATAGAGTCCTTTGATAGAAATAAAACTATTGTGAATCTCCATTTATTTTTATTTCCTTTAATTTCTTTTAGAAATATTTTATAGTTCTTAGAAAAATATTCTTACATGAGAAAATTTTATTTAAACTATATATATACATTCACATACATGCATATATACACACATACATATACAGACACACATATACATATATATGTATACATATATTTATACAGGCTTATGTGTATTAATTAAGTAATTAAGTAACTACTTAATTAATTAATTAATTAAGTAGTTAAAAGTATTCCTTATCACTTTTTCAGACATCTTTACTGTTACTTAACCACCATCCTTCTATATTATTCCTCTCTTCCTAGTTAGGGCTCCCTCATTTGTCCTACTCCTCCTGTCTCTTCCCTCCCCTTCCCTCCCCTCCCCTCTCCTCTCCTCAGTTTCCCTTCCCTTGCCCTCCCCTTCCCTTCCCTTCCCCTTCCCTTCCCCTCCCTTCCCTTCCCTTCCTATTACTCTTATTCCACATACAGATCTAATTTCATTCTTCTGCATGTGGACATCTAGTCTTGCTATCACCATTTGTTAGGGATCTTTTCCCCCCATCTATAGCATATGCTTCGGCATTTTTGTCAAATAGTAATCAGTCAATTTAAGATGTGTTTGATTTGTCCTTATATTTGTCCCATTGGTCTACATGTCTGTTTTTGTGACACCATCATACTGTTTTTGTGTATCTTAAGATCTAGATAACATCCCTCTGGGATTATTCATTTTGCTCACAATTTCTTTTTCTCTTTCTTAGTCTTTTCTGTAAACCAGTTTGGTTTTGTGTGTGTGTGTGTGTGTGTGGTTCTGTGTGAATATTAGGAAAATTATTTTTCTACTTCTGTGAAAAATAAGATTAGCAGTTTCATCAAAACTGCATTGAATCTGTAAATGACTTTGGGGAAAATAGTCATTTTTATAATATTGATTCTGTTAATCCATTATTATTGAATATATTTGTGTGTGTGTGTATGTGTGTGTTTCACTCTTTCTTCAGAGGTTTAAAGCTTTCATTGTAGAGGTTCCACAGTTAGGTTTATTTCTAGATTTATTTACCATTTTGACTATGGTGAATGGGAGAATGTCCATTATTTGCTTCTCTTTGCATTTATTGGTGGTACATAAAAAAAGCTGCTGATTTGTATGAGTTAATTCTGTATCTTTTCATGTTACTGACTTGCTTAGTATTTCCAGAATATTTTTCTGGTAGAATTTTTGGAATCTCATGCCTATGATATCATGTCATATGCAATATTTACACTAGTTCTTAATTGTCTTTATCAGATTATTTCTGCTACTATTTGTAATTAACTTCCTTTTGTTGAAGACTAATTTTCCTCCTCACACTGACATATTAAATGAACTTAGAATTAAAATTAATTGAACAAATTTTAGTTGATAACTTCACATATGCCTAACCTTGCCTATTCTGATGTGTTATTTCATTTTGCATTGCTATAGCAAATTATCTTACAAAATCAAGGGGTTTACTTAGTTCAGAATTCTAGAGGTGAAGAAACCAACAGCATTAATGTCAGTTTTGTGAAGAAGGAACCCTTTCTCTGCCTCTATTTGGGAGAATTGGAAAGGATACCAAGTATATACAGAAGGCATGAATGTGATTAAGGAATCAAGAGACCAGGGAGGAGGCCTACTCATAATGGTATCGGCTTTTTCTCCATATTAATCATTTCTTACTGGATGAGACCAAGTCCTGTAAGGTAGCTTTTAGTCATCTGAGAATGATCCCCATGACACAAAGAACACCTAATCTATGATTTTAGGATCGTAGAATCTCTTAAAAATTCCACCATCTTAATGGTACTACATTTGGGACCAAGTCTCCTCACAAGATCTTAGGAAATGTTTAAAAATCATGAAATCAATGGTTTTTGGCTATGTTTCTTAAGTCTGGTGATGGCATTTTTGCATATTTATGTTCATGTATATTCAGGTACACAAGTATGTAAAGATCCCCACATACATGTATACATGGTTTTTGTTTAGGTGACAACACCTTCTCTTACTGACCTGGGGAGGGGTGATCTCATTCATTAGGTGAGGCGGTCTGGTCAGTGGGCTCCAAGGGTCTGCTGGCTCTGCTGTTCCAGCTCTGGATTGTAGACACATGCCACCATGCCTAAACTTTTGATTTTTGCTACCCGGGGTCAAGCTTGGGTCTTCATGCTTGCATTAAAGCAGTTTACCAACCAAACCATCTCCTTAACACCTCCGGACTGTTTTGGGAAAATTTTCTGCCTATAAACTTTGGAGAAAGTGTCTCACGATACTGTTTTAGTTAAATGATATTTCAAACATAAAATAATATATACATATATTGAGAACACAGAAAACACAAAGGAGGAGAAAAAGTCTTAGCTGTTATTTCATCACAAAGATAAGGTTATGATTGTATGATTGTACAATATAATTATTATTGTATATTTATTCCTGCCAGTTTTATGTGCAAATTTCACAATGGTGTTCATACTGTATGGATTGATTTGTTTTACATTACATTTTATTTTACTTTGTGGCCCATAGTTGAGAGTGCTGTACTGTATGTTGATTACAGATGTCTTTGTTTACTGTCTCACTTTAGTAAGAACACCCCTTCCAAGGTACTTTATAGAGTATTAATAGGCAATGCTTACATTTGATTTGTTTACACTTGATTACAATTGATTTGTGATCAAGTTAGGGAGACACAAGTTTAAATAAAGTTTGTCTTTCTTTGCAGGAATTCTCAGGGATATGAATATGCTCATATCTATTATGACAGAGAGGAGAAAGATTCAAATGATTGAAGCTTATTTAAGTAATATGGAATCTTTGGTATTTTTGAAAACAACCATTTATAAAAATACACATTAGGAAATTAATTTCTTGAGTCTGATTTTCTTTTTGTTTGAGATGTTATGACAAATCAGCATAGATTAGGTGGCTTATAAATAAAAGAGATTTATTTCTCATAAAATTAAGGTGCTGGTAAATTTAGTGTCTGGTGGACGTCCTCTTCCTGTTTCATATTTGGCTATCTTCTTGCTGTGTCCTCACATAACAGAAGAGACAAGGATGGTTTCTGAGTCTCTTTTATATGAGCACTAACCTCAAGCACACTTAACTCTCATGAGCTATTGGCATCACAAGTAACCCACATCCAAATAATTTCACACATATACTAGCATTTCAACATATCAGTTGAAACAACATCTAGTTCATAAGAAGTTCTAAGTATGGTGTTGCAGGAACTCATAGTGAATTTTGTTAAGAGATTTTTTGGGACACTTATTACAGTGACTATATAATTATATTACATACATATATATTTTTACTTTCATCTGTATAACATGCTAAAAGGTGTAAGAATATAAATCTATATTTTACATGCATCTCTGTCCAAAGTCTTAGTCTCTAGCTGCATATGCTAAAGATGGTAATGATAGTGCTGAATTAAATAAGAAAATGCATATAATATGCTCAGCACCATTACTGTAAAATAGTAATCTGTTATTTGGATGAGATAGCTGTGACTACAACCCTTAATCTTTGATAAGTGGTTCTTTAATTTTAATTTTTTCCTACATGATATGCAATTGTTTTACTTTTCGATTTAAGGCAGTAACTATGTAGGTGGATCTCTTACATTTCCATTTTAATTAAAGTGAGTGACTGATTTCTTGCTCTATGACACTGTGACAGTGTGTCTTGAACAGGATTTGCTTTAGGAATTTGAGATTTTTGTACTGCAGAGGTATATTATCAGAGATTTTGTAACACTTGTTTCAAATATACTTGGAAGGGTGTTTTTTGTTTTTTATTTTATTTTTTTGTTTTTTCTACAGGCCCTCACATTTAATTTATAGTTAGTCATTTAAAAACTGAATTATGTTAGTTCATAATAAATGGTATTTATGAAGTTATTGCTTTTTGGGTTAAAGTTGGTCTTGTATGAATTATCCTTCTACTTTCGTTTGCATTTGCGCATTTTCCTTCTTTTCTAATTTTATTAACTAAAGCTAAAGCTTTCCTTCCGCGATTTTGTTTCTATTAGTTCCTTTTATTGTTTGAACAGTTTGAACTTTATATGTAACTTTCTGCTAATGTTTTATAGTCTTCACTTTATCTCTATCAGTGGTTCTCAACCTTCCTGATGCTGTGACTCTTTAATACAGTTGCTCATGTTGTTCAGAACTGCTGGTCTAAAGGCTTATGGGTATTATATCTTTATTGTAGATCAATTATTTTGAAAAAACTAACTCGTCATCCAACTTAGTTTCTTGTCATTATTTAGTTCCTCTGAAAATCATGCAGGGTTTTGCATGTATTTTGATGATGTTTGACTCTGAAAAAAAACGAACCTTTATGAATACATTGTGCAGGCCGAGATGAGAGTTAGTGCAACAAGAGACTACATCACTTGTGATGATTAAAGAGACCTGGGGGTTTTGGTTAAAGCGGGTCTCTATTTTATCAATTAATTAGTTAACGTCCCAAATGCTGCCTCCTCTAATCCCCCCTGAGTCACTTTCTCTATCCCTCCTTCCCTTCTCCTCTGAGAGGGTGGAGGGGTGGGACCCCTCCTCCCACCCCTCCCCCCACCCCTCCCATTTTTCCAAGGTGGGTTTCTTAACAGCAAGGATCTGAAATGACAAAAGCTTTCGAAAATTCGGGATTGGTTTATGATACCCAAGGATGAGGGTTTTGTTGAGACTCACTGAATAAATGTTCTTAGTTAATAGACATATTTACTAGTTAAGGAAATCTATTTTTTCTGAGAATTAGGCTATTTGTTGTAAAGCCTTAGCAAGGAACAAGTTAACAGTCAATTGTTTGGACAAATGAGTTTCTTAAATGTTTGTGAAATAAACAGTGATACTACAGAGACTTTTATTTTTCTTGGCAAGAATTTATTGGAACAGTAAAGTTGTGCTATCGTAGATCATCTATCACTGATTCTATACATCTGTGGTTGCTTGTAGCTTGTTCTCACTTTTAGAAATATCTGCTTCTTAAAAAGAATTATAACCCTAGTTTATTTTAGGCAAGTTCTTGCAAGCAACGTGTATAGTTAAAACTGTGTAATGATGGATTGCATGCATGACCAGAGATGCCTATGGTTTAATGAAATTGAAAAAAAAAACTCTCTCTCTTAGTGAGAGTGAACAGCAAAATACAACACACTGTTCATGCATTTGTGGGGTGAACTTCTGCAAAGACCTATGTCATCGCCAATTATACATTAAGATAGCATCACAACTATGAATAGTGTATCATAGTTGGTGGTAATAATACATGGCTGCTACTACCTTAAGGGTTTGTAACATTGTAGTTAATATCATAGTCCCAGTGTACACTTACACTTGCTAATATGTTTTGCTATAAAATTGCATGCCATAATGTTCCTTCAGAACTTATAATTCTTATGCTTACCATGTTTCTTGATTGCATTATGACATCACAGGCTGATTGACTACCTAGGATCTCACCATGAGTTTATCTATGAGGTTTATGGGGTATTGGATGACAGCTTTAAAAGCAGGCCCACAGCCTTGTTTAAGACATAGGTGACTGTGTTCAGATTTTGTCTCTTTATCAAATTTGAGAATAATTTAAAAAAACAATTTATAACAAAAGAATTTAAGCCTTTTGTATTATAATCCAGTGTTTTAAGTTATCTTATTTTGTTTTTTAAAATAGAGATCTTTTTCAAGAATTGACAAATGGCGCCTCATAAAATTACAAAGTTTCTGTAAAGCAAAGGACACCATCAAAAGGACAAATCGGCAACCAACAAATTGGGAAAAGATCTTCACCAACCCTACATCAGATAGAGGGCTAATATCCAATATATATAAAGAATTCAAGAAGTTAGACCCCAGAAAACCAAATAACCATATTAAAAATGGGGTACAGAGTTAAACAAAGAATTCTCACCTGAAGAACTTCGGATGGCGGCGAAACATCTTAAAAAATGCTCAACTTCATTAGTCATCAGGGAAATGCAAATCAAAACAACCCTGAGATTTCACCTTACACCAGTCAGAATGGCTAAGATTAAAAACTCAGGAGACAGCAGGTGTTGGCGTGGATGTGGAGAAAGAGGAACACTCCTCCACTGCTGGTGGGGTTACAAATTGGTATAGCCACTCTGGAAATCAGTCTGGCGGTTCCTCAGAAAACTGGGCATGTAACTTCTGAAAGATCCTACTATACCACTCCTGGGCATATACCCAGAGATTCCCCAGCATGTAATAAGGATATATGCTCCACTACATTCATAGCAGCCCTATTTATAATAGCCAGAAGCTGGAAAGAACCCAGGTATCCCTCAACAGAAGAATGGATGCAAAAAATGTGGTATATCTACACAATGGAGTACTATTCAGCCATTAGAAACAATGAATTCATGAAATTCTTAGGCAAATGGATGGAGCTGGAGAACATCGTACTGAGGTAACCCAGTCTCAAAACATCAATCATGGTATGCACTCACTAATAAGTGGATATTAGCCTGGAAAACTGGAATACCCAAAACATAATCCACACATCAAATGAGGTACAAGAAGAACGGAGGAGTGGCTCCTGGTTCTGGAAAGACTCAGTGTAGCAATATAAGGCAAAACCAGAACAGGGAAGTGGGAAGGGGTAGGTGGGAGAATAGGGGGAGGGAAGGGGGCTTATGTGACTTTCGGGGAGTGGGGGACCAGAAAAGGGGAAATCATTTAAAATGTAAATAAAAAATATATCGAATGAAATAAAAAAAAAGAAAAAAATAGAGATCTTTCCTTTAGACTTATCTTGTCTGGCTATTGATAGCAGAGGTTTCATCAATATTAACATAATCTGAGAGCTGCTATTCAGATCACTATTAATATTAATAAAGTAATAACATTTTATCTGTCTTCTTATAATGATAAAGCCACTATATATTAGATGACTCTGGCTGGGTGTGGTGGTGCATGTTTTTAATCCCAACATTTGGGAGGCAGAGACAGGTGAATTTCTGAGTTCAAGGCCAGCCTGGTTTACAGAGTGAGTTCCAGGACAGCTAGGGCTATACAGAGAAACCCTGTCTTAAAAAAAAAAATCCTAGATGACTCTGTAAGGGTATTTTCTTATGGGTGTTTTTGCTGGGAAATATTAAGGAAGTGATACCAATAATACTTAAATTCTTTGAAGTATCACAAGTAAATAAAAAGTGCCATTTTAAAGTATTCAAGCAAAACTAAGAAAGGAAGCTACATATTCAAGGTCAATGAATGCATTCATTCTTAATTTACGTGAACTGAAATTTTTTATCTCTAGTTTTTTATAATAAAAATATAAATTTATCCTTCAATATCCTCTTCTATACTATCTCTTAAAATCATAGTCTCTTTTAAAAATGTTGTTAATATATATGCATAAACAAATAACTATGACCTGCCAAATCTGATTAGTAGTACTCTATAAATATTATGTGTTTTCAAGGGCAATCACTTGGTGTTAGGTAACCGATTAGTGGGTAATCAAACCTATGATGACAGGTTACATACAGCCTTTTATTAATTGGAGATTCTAATGCTAAGATGGTATGAGTCTTGGCTACTTGTTATAATAATATACTTTGAGCATAGGTTTTTGACTAGTTACTATGTATGGAATCATCTTAGGATCAAACTTAAAACATGAACAATGACAAACTTTATGACAAACTTAGCTCAACTTATTTGTGGCAAGACACATACCTCCTTCATGTCTGTGCCCAGTGGGAAGTCAATGCGTCAATGCAGCAGGCCTCCTTTTATCCACTTGACATTGATAACAGAACATGACTGACATGTTTGGTTTGACTTGAGTAAATTTGATTAACACTAATTTTATAATTTATTTTCTATATTGTACTGAATATAAAAATTCCTATTTAGAGAGTTTTTTTTCCTATTAGTTTGAAAGAAAAATAGTATTTATGTGGCTAAGTAGAAGTTGTTCACATTCTCCTGAAGGTTTCAAGGACATTTTTATTTTTATGTCTCCTAGTTATTATACCAATCCAGCAGGCCTCTCTTTTGCCTCTTTAGGTAAGAAACGGCAGCTGCTATAGAGACACAGCTTGGGCACTGCTCACCCAGTGGAGCAGAAGTTAATCACCATTTGAAAACAATTGGCTGACATTAGAGCAGAGAGTTAATTAAAGGAAAACTGATGAGACAGAAAGATATTCATTTTTAAAAAGTTTCTGTGAGACTAATAGTTCAACTGCTTGAGAGTAAGAACAGAATGTTAGATATCTTATATTGTCATACATTCCGTTTACTTAACTTTCAGATTCACTGGAAATGAGCCCGCCATGTTCCCTTGTTTTTACTCTACTTGGAAAATCATGTTAGACTGCTCAGTGTCATTTGTCCTTTGAAAACTTACAACAGTACCTTCTTCTTCCCCTCCCTCCTCCTCTTCTTCCTCTTCCTTCTCCTCTTCCTTCTTTGCATTTTATCTTCTCACACATCTTTAGAATAGATTTTGTCTTTCTCCCAGGCCCTACTATCCAATGCCATTGGAGGAAACACTATAAAATCTTTCCTGGCTTAAGCCTTTGTAATTTTAAACACATTTACTAATTTTGTGCCATTGAACTTCAACCTTCAGAGTGACTTCTACTTCTTTTCATTTAATAGTCTCACTTTCATTGAGATAAAGGCATCTCTTTTTATAGCACACGAATACCATATAATGCTGAAATTATTAATTGAATTGCTCTGTTTTCCCATACAGATGATTTTCTGATCCCATGCGCTGTCATTTGTGTGTATAATGAACAGAAAGAAGGTTAGTGGAAGTGTTCTACATTTTGAAATTATGTGATCATTTTGGAAACATGGCAGCTGTAATTTCAGGATCATTTTAGAGTGATTCAACACCCAGCACTGGGGAGACAACAATACACTTAACAACAGTATACTTACTGGGCATAAAATGATGTTATTTTTAGTACTGTTTCCTAACTTTAGTTTGCTCGGATCTTCCTGTTTCTTGCTTTGTAGTCTGGTCCATTCTCACTAGCCATCACTGTGTGATAGATTTAAGGAATATGCATGGGGATATATGTGAGCCAGGCATGTGACAAACCAGAGAACCAACTCTACCACTTCCAGCTCTTTAGCCTAGCTTCCCCCCCCCTTTTTGTAGAGGGGGGCTGGATTGGCTCCAATGAATTTCTTAAATTATGAAAGAAAATAGATTCCCAGCCAGCCTCTCCTACCCACTATTTCTCCCTGAAAATTCTAATTAGAAGCAAAGGGGGCCCATTGGACCTTTTTTGGAGCCCAGTAAACATCAAAAAAGTTTTACACTGGCCTTCAAACATTTGTTTAAAGTATGACATTTAAAAAAACAAGTAAAAATGTAATTACCCATTTAATTACTTCCAACAATTTATAAATGAAAGATATTTTAAAACCAGGATTGAAAAAATAAGAATGATGCAGTTTTAGAAAATATATATCTTTTTACTAAAGCACATCATTAACTGTGAGATCTATAGACAGAAACATTTGACAGAACCCCAACCTAGAATAAGTATGTGTATATTCACACAGTTTCTTGACTCAATCCATGTAGATGATATAAATCAGAGGATCTATATTTGATGATGCTCTTCAACTGGGTGTCAAGTGGCCAGGTAGATTTATACCTGGACTATTTTTCTTTGCTTTTTCTTTTCTCCATGCAATGCTGAGAAAATGAATGGCAGGTCTATAATATTTTACAGATTGGTTATTGGGATGCAGCTGGCTTAAATAAAATCTCAGACTCTTGTTATAGAAGATCTCCTGAGGGGTTGGGAAGACGGTAAAGAGCTTCTTGCACAAGCATGAGGAGCTGAGTTCTGATACCCACCGTGCCTGTAAGAGCTGGCTGCATCAGTGAACATCTGTAGCTCCAGGGCCAGGAGGTAGAAAGAGGAAGGGGTTCTTAGCCAGACATTCTGGTGGAATTGGTAAGTTTCTGGTTCCATGAGAGAATCTATCTTTAAAAAAAGCCCACAGGGCCTCAGACTTATACAAAGAACTGTAGTCAACTAGCGAATGCTGAGAATGAGAGAAACAGTCTTTTCCAGGGGATAACATACCAATTGGTTGTCCAATAGCAAATGGTCATTCCTGAACACAAACATAGGAGTACCATTACATAGACTGGATCATTTTGTATTTATGAAAGAATATGTATATATGTAGATACATCTAATAACAGTTAACGGAAAAAAGGTTAAAAGAGCTGGGTGGGGGCCATGCACCACCCAGGGCTAGGGAGGTAAAGGCAGGGGGATCTCTGTATCTCTGTAAGTTCAAAACCAGTGTGGTCTGTGGAGTGAATTCCAGAACAGCTGGGGCTGCACAAAGAAACCCTGCTTCAAAAACAAACAAAATTGACCTTCCTTGCTTATAACATTGTTAACGGTAGGGGCTGATATCTGGACCTTCCACTCTTATTGTATCTGTGTGATTTTGTTCCTAGCAATAAGTGCCCTTTATGCTATCGTGAAAAAAAAAAAACCAACTCAAGCAAATAAAAAGTTTAAAAGAGAGCAAGTATATGAGAGGGTTTGAGAGAGGAAAGGGAAGGGAGAACTGGTAAAAAATTTCAAAAATAAAAATAAAAAAAAGATGAAGTTTGATTATGGAAAACACCTGGTGTTAACCTCTGAACAACTCCCCCCACCATCACATACATGGGCAAGTATACCTGTGCACACACAGATACGCCCCTGGCACCACTCCTACAATATTTCCCATGTGTTTACTGTCCTTACAGGCCTGTAAATGGTGAGCTGGCATACATGTCTGTGACTGGGTCCAGGTCGGACATGACAGTGAGTACTTATGGATAATGGAGCCTCTGTCAGCTCTGGCTACTGAGAGGTTGTCTTGCAGAAGATTGTGGTCAAGGAGTCCAGATTCTGAGGAATCAACTTCCATAAACAATACACAGCATCTCTCGCAGGGAGAATATGGCTGCAAAGGTGGCTTGTGTCTTTTATTGTAGTGCATCTTCTTGTAGATATACTCAAAATGGTTGAAGAAATCTTAGGAAATTTAGTGTTCTAGAGCTCTTTATATTTGTTATACAATAATTATAATCATGATAAAATAACACCAGGGTTCTGTCATGCCAAAAGTCTGTGCATTCAGAAATATTTGTCCTGGATGTGGGTTGCCGTTATTTCATTTATGTTAAGATATTATGCTTACACCACTGTGTCTCTCCAATGTGGCTACTTCACTACTTTCCAGCTTATTGGTTATCTATTCATTTTATGTTTTCTATATATCCATTCTGGGTAGCAAATCTGGGAAGATAACATGGAAAAAGTGTTTTGCATTTCAGAGCACACTATTTTATTCAGACAAGATATTTTGATCATACTTTTTCTCATCCTGAACTCATCCGGGCAATCCCAACCTTCCTACCCACCCAACCCCAAGCCCAAAACCAAACCCCACAAAAAAGAGAATCAAAAGAAAGAAAACACAATAAGACAAAAAAAAATTAATAAAGCAAAACAAAATGAAAAAAATTCAGGGGATATATTTCATGTTAGCTATATTCTCCCTTTAGTATAGTTGTATACTCAATGACCCTCCATTGGAGAAAAATTGGGAAAATCCTTTCTTAGCAGGGTTAGAATTTGCAATTCTCAATTGCAAATAACCTCCTGGAGAGGGGTGGAACTTTGTGTGTACTTGCTCTTCTTGGTGCTGGGATCTTTTTCTGTTTTGAGCCTGTGCAGTTCTTGTGTGTGCTGTCTTAATATCTGTGAGTTCTTATGTGCATTAGCCCTGTTGTGTCTTGAAGATGCTCTTTCATTGGAGTTATCCTCCAGCTTTGGCTCTTACAACGTCTCTACTTTCTGATTTTCGGAAATCCCTGAGCCTTGAGTGGAGGGGTCTGTACTGGCTGGTTTTGTGTGTCAACTTGACACAGGCTGGAGTTACCACAGAGAAAGGAGCTTCAGTTGAGGAGGTGTCTCCATGAGATCCAACTGTAAGACATTTTCTCAATTAGTGATCAAAGCGGGAGGGCCCCTTGTGGGTGGTGCCATCCCTGGGCTGGTATTCCTAGGTTCTATAAGAGAGCAGGCTGAGCAAGCCAGGGGAAGCAGGCCAGTCAGAAACATCCCTCCATGGCTTCTGCATCAGCTCCTGCCTCCTGACCTGCTTGAGTTCCAGTCCTGACTTCCTTTAGAGATGAACAGCAATGTGGAAATCTAAGTTGAATAAACCTTTTCCTTCCCAACTTGCTTCTTGGTCATGATGTTTGTGCGGGAATAGAAACCCTGACTGAGACAGGGTCTGAATAAGACATCCCATTTACGGGTAGGTAAGGCACACTGTTAGCAGTGAATGGCAGTGGACAGAGATCATTATTCCAACCTACATTTTAGGCTCAGCTATCACTTCTATTATACAAACACATGGTGTCACAGAAATAAGTTTTAAACTTCATAATACAAGCTGGGAAATGCTCATTTTGCAAGTTTTAGTTTTTATAGTTGTAACTTAAATATAAATTTAAATTAACTGAAAGTATTATATAAAGCGTCAAGCTAAATCACATCAATACCATATATTCTTGGAGGTCTACATTTTATTCAAATATAGATATCAATTATCCAGAAAATTGACACATTGTCCTTCTAGCTGATACTCTTTAACTTACATTATTTTAATTTGTAAAATAAAAAAACAAAGAAACGTGAAAGGGAAGATCCAATACACTATTATTCTTATCAAAAGAGGCAACACTCTTTAAAATCAAAAGCTTGCAAGTAAAAAATTCCCTACCAGAAAGATACCTAAGCTTTTCAAGTTATATTATATCTATAAACGGAACTGTAGTCTTAACCGCATTTATCTCTAAGCCTGAGTTATAGCTCGCTTCATTGCTTCCTAAACACCAAATTTTCCACTCTAGATGTAGGACATACGGTTTTTAGCTCACTATGCCATGGAACTCAAGTGTGGCACATTTACATCGCCAGCTCCTTGGGAAGAAAAAAAATAGCACGGGGCACTGAAATCTCACAGAAGAAAAGACGCGCAATATAAATGCTGGAGTGCAAGGCTTTCATAACGCGGCGATTTCCCCGATTCTTAATAGAAGGAGGACACAACAGTGCGTGGTAAATCAGCGTCCTGGCTCCTCACTGGTTTTTATGATCAGCGTTAATGGTGGCGCTGTCACACATATTATGGCTGCTTTATTTCAAAAGGCTCTAAGAGGCACGGCGGAGTATGAGTATTTTATAAACATATATTTTTAAAGTCAGGTTTTCGGGCTTTCAGGAATGACAGATGATTCCCAGGAGAGTTTAAGCAGGGAAAGAGATCGAGGCGAATAGGACCATTTATTTGATGTAGGAATTTGGATTTAGCTATAATCTTCATCCCTGTTACCGGTTTGTTCTACCCTAAGTGGAACCAAAATTATTTTTATAGATTAGCAACTATCTTGGGATTGAAGAAATCTCATTCTCACCAGAGCTGTGTGACTTTACTTCCCATTACACTTCAGTATGGACCTCCAGGGTGCAGTTGGTTTAACTATACTTGCGATTATCTTGTGAGAGATAAAATTCCTTTTGTAACTTCCCAGACCACCAAGCTCTTATGCGAGCCCCACAAAGTTCACAGGAAGGAGATAATCTTTGCCATCTCTCTCTAGTCTCCTATTCTGTGTGTTGTTTGATACACAAACTGTGTTCCCAGGGAACAGCAGAGGCCACACCAGCTGAATAGGAAACTTCCAGGCAGGTTCTGGCCCAGAAACATTTTAGCAATGTACAAAGGTGTCAAATAAGATAGCCATATTCTTACCCTCCTCTCGTCTTCCTCTACTATTAGACCCTCACCTGCAGAGGCCATTATGATAACATATCTGTGTCCTCGAAATCTGTTGGTAAAGAAATGGAAGAAATAACTTCAAATGGTGTCTTTTTAGTAAACTCTTGACTTTTAAAACTGTTTTCTTTCTCTATTTAGTCGTCGGAATGTTTCTTTTGTGGCCAGTTTATTCATTTGTAAGTCAAGCCCGAATCTCCCCTGGTTTGTGTCTACACTGAGGTTCAGATGCTTTCTGTTCAAGTGGAGGTGAGATAATCAGACGGAAGGGTAGGCTGTGTGCTGTAGCTGTGTGGTGCATGTCGATCTGGTAGTCCAGAGAGACCAAGAGGCTGATGGGTATTCAAGCTGGTAATGTTGATAAGGGAAGGGTAATTCAGGGTTAAATTTCATATTAGAAAATTCCACAAAATTATGCAGATATAATAATACCAATTCTCGAGCATAATACATAAATCATATTTTCTCATTGGTCTTCCTGTTATCAAGCAATTGAAAAAACATTATGGTATGCTAAAATCTTTAAATATTTAATGTATATTATTGTAGAATTATTATAATCAGTGTAAGAAACATCCTATTGTAGTATGTTACTTTTTAGATCTTGTTAGATTTTCATTTTCTACAATTAATATAACCAAATAAATATCTGATTTACTCATATTTGGGGACTCAGTTCCCTAGGCCTTATCCATAACAAGAGGTGAGAAGGGTACACAGGTGCAGTCCTGGAGAGGAGTCCTGGGTACTGGCAGAGTTTTGGTGGCTGTTGCCTGTTTTCACAGGTGGATGCTATATGGTGTGAGCCACTTTGAACCCTGATTTCACATTCTGATATGCCAATTAAACAGGTAAGTAGACAATGATATTTCAATTTCCTTACCTATAAACTGATGACATATAACTAGTGAATAATTTGCTGTAACAAACTGCAGCTTCTTATTAATGTTGTCCCTATGGGCTATTTTAACCGCTCATTTTAGTTTCTTTTTCCTTTTTTTCAGTTTTTAAAATCTATTTGGAATAATAAACATGATAGAAGTAGAAAAAAAATCTCTTATGAAGTGCTCTTTGAAAGGAAATTGTGACAGGTTCCTGATTAGACATAAACCATTCCATCTCCAAGGGAGAATACACAGTGTAACTGTGGTTTCATAGAATGAATGGGAAGTGTTCCTTCTGTTTCTATTTTGTGGAAGAGTTTGAAGAGTAAGTGTTAGTTCTTCTTTGAAGGTCTGATAGAATTCTGCAATAAACCCATCTGGTCCTAGCGTTTTTTTGGCTGAGAAACTTTTTATGACTGCTTCTATTTTTTTAGGGGTTATAGGACTGTTTAAATGGTTTATCTGATGGTATTTGGTATATGTCTAGAAAATTGTCCATTTCATTCTGATTTTCCAGTTTTGTTGAACATAGACTTTTGTAGTGGGATCTGATGATTTTTTTAATGTCCTCAGTTTCTGTTGTTACATCTCCCTTTTCATTTCTGATTTTGTTAATTTGGATACTGTCTCTGTGCCCTCTGGTTAGTCTTGTTAAGGGTTGATCTGTCTTGTTGATTTTCTCAAAGAACCACCTCCTGGTTTTGTTGATTCTTTGCATAGTTCTTTTTGTTTCTACTTGGTTGATTTCAGCCCCAAGTTTGATGATTTCCTGCCATCTACTCCTCTTGGGCGTATTTGCTTCTTTTAGTTCTAGAGCTTTCAGATGTGCTGTCAAGTTGCTGGTGGAAGCTCTCTCCAGTATCTTTTTGGAGGGACTTAGAGCTATCAGTTTTCCTCTTAGCACTGCTTTCATTGTGTTCTATAAGTTTTGGTATGATGTGTCTTCATTTTCATTAAATTCTAACAAGTCTTGTGTGTGTGTGTTTGTGTGTGTGTGTGTGTGTGTGTGTGTGTTAGGTCTTTCGGGCTTCTAGCTGTTTACCTGTGGCATCCTATATTTCTTTAAGGGAGTTATTTATGTCCTTCTTAAAGTCCTCTATCATCATCATGAGATGTGATTTTAAATCAGAGTTTTGCTTTTCCAGTGTGTTGGGGTATGTATGGCTTGCTGTGGTGGGAGAACTGGGTTCTGATGATGCAAAGTAGTCTTGGTTTCTGTTGCTTATGTTATTTCCCTTGCCTTTGTCCATCTTGTTATCTCTGGTGTTAGCTGGTCTTGCTGTTTCTGACTGTGGCTTGTCCCCTCTGAAAGCCTCCTGGGAGACTAGTTCTCTCAGGGATGAATTTGGGTATGGGGAGCTCAGGGTCAGCTCGGAGGTGGGGTGCAGACAGAAACCAGAAGGATCCTGTCCCTGGCTGTTCGTTGGTTCCTGTGTTCTGATGGCTCTGGGCAGGTCCCTCTTGGGCCTGGAATCTGAACAGAAGTGGTGGTCTTACCTGTGCTCACAGGCATTTCTTCACTCCTGGAACACCAGCTCTCTCCCTGCCATGTTTGGGAATGGATCGCTGTGGTACAGGATCAGTTCTGGGAGCTGTGGCATAGTATCAGCTCCAGGCACAGATGAAATTGGAAGAATCCTGTCCCAGGATGTTCCTTGGTTCCTGTGTCATGAGGGCTCTGGGTGTGTCCCTCAGAGTAGAAGAGGTGGTCTTACCTGTGCTCACAGGTGTGTCAGCTCTCCTGGGAGACCAGTTCTCTTCAGGCTGTATTTGATAAGGAGCGCTGTGGCATAGGATCAGCTCTGGGTACAGATGGAAACTGGAAGCTCATCTTGATTTCTTACTAAGAAATTTCAATAGAGCTTAAATCCCACATTGACTCTCATTCTGTGGAGCAATGTGGCATTACTTGAGTCTATGGATGACGGCTATGTGTCATAATACTTAAGACACACCCATGTGTCATTATGCATTAGTGCATTAGGTGTACACTGTGAAATTGCTAAGCTTCATTTATCCGCTAAGTGGAAAAGGTCTCCATCTTTTCTTCCATTTACTTGTTTATTTGAACTTTTATTTTACTTTTTTGCCACAGATGCAGATAAAGCCATTTAAGTGGTACTGATATTTAACATACATGGGGATAAATGTTAATTGAGAATTTTTGCAAAATAGTTGTGTCAAATTTAATGAATAGTACTGTTGATGCCTATTTGAAACTTAAATAAGATCACAAATTATTTTGCACAATTGAACACATTGGTAAGTAAATATCTAGGGGTATTTGAACTAATCAGTGACCACTACATTGTACTAAAGATTACAGATTGCATTCTGTTTACTCCAAGTTTCTCCTTTCTCCTATCCTGTCTGTATCTATTTCCTTTTTTCATTAGAAAAGAACAGGCTTCTAAGAGATAATAACAAATCATGACAAATAAAATATAAGACAAAACAAAAAGCATCACAATGAAGTTGGACAAGGCAATTCAACAGAAGGAAAAGAACCTCAAGAGAAAGCCCAAGGATCAGAGACCCACTCACTCCCACACTCAAGGGTCCCATCAAAATACTAAACTGAAAGCTGTAACAGATGTGTAGAGGACCTGTTCAGGCTCATACAGATCCTGTGCTTGCTACTGTAGTCTCTGTGAATCCATATGCACTTTGCTCAGACGATTCGGAGGGCCTCATTATCCTGGTGCCCTCCATACCTCTCTCTCTTACCTCCCCTTTTGAGGGACTCCTTGAGCTCTGATGGGAGGGATCTGATGAAGACATCTTACTTAGGGTTCTCTCAGTGTGTGTGTGTGTGTGCGTGTGTGTGTGTGTGTGTGCGGGTGCGGGTGCGGGTGAGTGTTCGTGTGCGTGTGCGTGTGCGTGTGCGTGTGTGTGTGTGTGTGCGGGTGCGGGTGAGTGTGCGTGTGCGTGTGCGTGTGCGTGTGCGTGTGCGTGTGCGTGTGCGTGTGTGTGTGTGTGTGTGTGTGTGTTTGTAATGTCTGGATGTTGGTCCCTATATTCTTTCCTATCTGCTGCAAGAGGAAGCTTCTGTCATAATGGCTGATTCTATGAGTATAGCAGAGTCATTTTATCATAACATTCTATTTTTTTAAGACCAGTAGTACATGGTTTGATTCTGTGTGTCTGAAGAAAATATTTTCAATTAAAGGGCCTTTCCATTTAAAAAAAAAAGTACTAATGAGTGGTTAAGAGTGCACATTGCTCTTCCAGTGAATTTGAACTTGAGTTGTCTTTCCAGCACCTCTATCAGGTGATTCCCAACTGCTTGGAAGTCTAGCTACAGGGGAATGCTTCTGTCCTCCATGGGTACATGTCTATGTGTGCATATCAGGAGTACACACTTAAAAATTATACGAGTAAGTCTGAAGATGTAGCAACGAGATCCCATTTGTTGATTGTTGGTCTTTCTTCCGATACTACCAGATTCCTATTAAGAAAATCTTTACTACCTGTGCCTGTAAGTGACAGTATATTGCATACTTTCCCCTTACCTGTTTCAGATCATAGGCTGAGGTGCTTCATGTATTTGAACTTGAATTTTGTACAGAGCAAGGTAGAATAATTTCATTTCATTCTTCTACACCTGGATAGGCAGGCATAATGGCAATACTTACCTGCACAAGACCTACATAAGATTAATCTAATCAAAATCCTAGCATAGATAGGAGAGGCCCTCATGAAGCCCATTTCCTAAACAGAGGAGGTTGGGTAGTTGAAGGTTTCTAGGCTAGGGAGAGTTAGTTTTCTTTAGGACTTTTTCCCTGTTTTGCTTCCTATATTCCAATGTACACAACACCCTACACTCATGTACATGGTGATGTCACCCTTTGGATTTAGTGGGTTGTAGAAAGAGGACCTGAAGTTGAAAGAGAGATGTGGGAGGGCTTAGAAATTCTGGAAGGGAAGAGGGGAGTTAATATGATCAAAGCACATTGTATGCATACATTTGTGAAACTACCAAATAATCATAAAAAAAATCACAAGACATACATAAAGTTGAACCGCCATGAAAGATTATTTCTGGGTACTATCTATCACACAGGAAAGGAGAATTTGACTACTGCATGGTAGTCACTTTCATCAAGGTTTTTAAAAAAGTTTTAAATTGGTGCATGCACTGTTGAAGCTTTCATGAAGCAAAGAATAAGTAAAAACAAACAAACAAACACACACGGACTTTTACCTTTCATACTTCTTAATTTCTTTGGGTTATCAGATGCAAACTGAGGGCAAATATTCCCCTGTGGATTTGACAGGAAACGAGCAGGAGTAGCCATTCTAACATCAGATAAAATTGACTTTCAACCTAAAGTCATCAAAAGAGACACAGAAGGACACTTCTTGCTGGTCAAAGGAAAAATCCACCAAGAAGAACTTTCAATTCTGAACATCTATGCGCCAAATGCAAAGGCACCCTCATTCGTAAAAGAAACTTTACTAAAGCTCAAAGCACACATTGCACCTAACACAATAATTGTGGGGGACTTCAACACTCCACTTTCCTCAATGGACTGATCGGGAAAACAGAAACTAAACAGAGACTCAGTAAAACTAATTGAAGCTTTGGACCAATTGGATTTGACTGATATTTATAGAACATTTCACCCTAAAGCAAAAGAATATACCTTTTTCTCAGCACCTCATGGTACCTTCTCCAAAATCGACCATATAATTGGACACAAGGCAGACCTCAACAAATATAAGATGATCGAACTAATCCCATGCCTCCTATCAGATCACTATGGTGTAAGAGTGATTTTCAATAGCAACAAAAACAACAGAAGCCCACATACACATGGAGGCTGAATAATACTCTACTCAATGACACCTTGACCAAAGAAGAAATAAAGAAAGAAATCAGAAACTTTTTAGAATTTAATGAAAATCAAGGCACAACATACCCAAATCTTTGGGACACAATGAAAGCAGTGCTATGAGGTAAACTCATAGCCCTGAGTGCCTCCAAAAAGAAAATGGAGAGAGCATACACTAGCAGCTTAATGACACACCTGAAAGTCCTGGAACAAAAAGAAGCCAATTCACCCAGGAGGAGTAGAAGGCAGAAAATCATCAAACTCAGGGCTGAAATCAATCAATTGGAAACAAAGCGAACCGTACAAAGAAAAACGAATCCAGGGGCTGGTTCTTTGAGAAAATCAACAAAATAGATAAACCCTTAGCCAGACTGACCAAAGGGCACAGAGAAAGTATCCAAATTAACAAACTTAGAAATGAAAAGGGAGATATAACAACGGAAACTGAGGAAATCCAAAAAATCATCAGATCCTACTACAAGAGCCTGTACTCAACACAGCTGGAGAATCTGGAGGAAATGGACAATTTCCTTGACAGATACCAAATACCAAAATTAAATCAGGACCAAATAGATCATCTAAACAGTCCCATAACGCCTAAAGAAATAGAAGGAGTCATAGAAAGTCTTCCAACCAAAAAAAGCACAGGACCAGATGGTTTCAGTGCAGAATTCTATCAGACCTTCAAAGAAGAGTTAACACCAATACTCTTCAAACTATTCCACAAAATAGAAACAGAAGGAACACTACCCAATTCCTTCTACAAAGCCACAATTACGCTGATACCAAAGCCACAAAAAGATCCAACAAAGAAAGAGAACTTCAGACCAATTTCCCTTATGAACATCGATGCAAAAATACTCAATAAAATTCTTGCCAACCGAATCCAAGAACACATCAAAACGATCATCCACCATGATCAAGTAGGCTTTATCCCGGGAATGCAGGGTTGGTTTAATATACGGAAATCCATCAATGCAATCCACTACATAAACAAACTCAAAGAACAAAACCACATGGTCATTTCATTGGATGCTGAAAAAGCATTTGACAAAATTCAGCATCCCTTCATGCTTAAAGTCTTGGAAAGAACGGGAATTCAAGGCCCATACCTAAACATAGTAAAAGCAATATACAGCAAACCGGTAGCCAGCATCAAACTAAATGGAGAGAAACTTGAAGCAATCCCACTGAAACCAGGGACCAGACAAGGCTGCCCCCTTTCTCCTTATCTTTTCAATATTGTACTTGAGGTACTAGCTCGGGCAATTCGACAACATAAGGAGGTCAAAGGGATACAAATTGGAAAGGAAGAAGTCAAACTATCATTATTTGCAGATGACATGATAGTCTACCTAAGTGACCCAATAAACTCCACTAGAGAGCTCCTACAGCTGATAAACAACTTCAGCAAAGTGGCAGGTTATAAAATCAACTCAAGCAAATCAGTGGCCTTCCTATACTCAAAGGATAAGCAGGCTGAGAAAGAAATTAGGGAAATGATCTCCCAGTATTCTATTAGTGATATAATTTCTCATGATTTTAGAAAATCATTTTCTTTTTAAAATAGATTTTATGTGTGCATACATGTATGTCTCTGTATGGCAAGTGCATATATGTGCAGGAGGTACCTTCAAGGCCAGATATCCGGTTAGATCACCTCTCCAGCTGGAGTTAAAAGTGCTTGTGAGCTGCCCGATGTGGTTCCTGAGAACTGAAGTCATGTCTGTTAAAGAGCAGCGTGTACTCTTAACCATTGAACCATGTCTCCAGTCCCTCTGCAAATTTTTATTATTGACAAATATGCAGTGTTAATCTTTATTTTAAAATCATGTCCTGATGGAAAAATCAAGATGTGTTGGTTGTTGACATTGGTTCAATGCCTTAAAATTCATAGTCATTCACATTGATGCAAGTGGAACTGACAATGGATCACACTAGGCTCAGGTGATGCTATCCTAACTGCTCAGTCTCTGTTAGGGTTAGGGTTAGGGTTAGGGTTAGGGTTAGGGTTAGGGTTAGGGTTAGGGTTAGGGTTTGGGGTTAGGGTTAGGGGTAGGGTTAGGGTTAGGGGTAGGGTTAGGGTTAGGGTTAGGGTTAGGGGTAGGGTTAGGGGTAGGGGTAGGGGTAGGGGTAGGGGCAGGGGCAGGGGTAGGGGTAGGGGTAGGGGTAGGGTTATCTCCTAACCCTAATCTGCTCTGGGAGATTGATGACAGGGTTGCATCCCTGTGCAAGTCTTTTCCTGGCTAAACCGAAGAATGCACCCTTGCCTAGTTACCCATCCTTTACTAGGAGAAAGCTTTCATGCTACAGTGGCCAGTGGGGTAAGCACTAGAGCCTACTATTCATGATCTGTTTATTTTTGCGTTTGTACTGCTTTGATTCTTTTTTTTTAATCAAATATTATTCACTTTTTAAATTGTCCAAATGTTATCAATTCCTAAAACATTTAACTAAGATATGACTTCCTTCATGAAGGAACTCTAGCACATGGTGATTGCTTCATTTATTTCATTTCTATAGTATCTAAATGCCTAAATTTATTTAAATGGTTTTATAGTTTACAAATTTTCTTCACTTGTGGGTCTTGATTGGGTCGTCAAATCTATTCCATGATTTGGTTAAAATTTGTCATCCATCATTGCCACTTTATAGAAGATAAGCTCAAAGGTGAGAAAGAATGAACTATTATTCTCAGGTCACATGGCTGGTGACAGGACAGAGATCCAAATCATTGCATGACAGTTCTACAAGTGTGCTTGCCACCTAATTGCACTGCTTCCTTTTTAAATTTTAACCCACTCACTGCCCCTCCCAGTTAACCACTCCCACAATACTTCTTCCATGTCCTCTTCCCTTTTCTGAGTGGGTGGAACTCCCCTGGTTATCTTCCCACCCTCATTCATCAAGTCTCTTTGAGGCTAGGCCATCCCTACCCCTGAGGCCAGACAAGGCAGCTCATCTAGAACATATCCCATGTGCAGGCAACAGCTTTTGGCATGGGCCACCCTCTAGTTGTTCAAGACCCACACCAAGACCAAGTTGCATTATCTGCTACATATGTGTGGAGAGTCCTAGGTTCAGCCAGAATATGTTCTTACGTTGGTGTTTCAGTCTCTGAGAGCTTCCACAGGTCTAGGCTAGAGCCTTCCCAAAGTGAATTGATAGCTGTGTTGTGTATTTAAACAACATGTACCATGGTTTTTGCCTTGGGCTTTGTTGGAAATCCTCTTTATTTAAGATTGCTGTTAGCCTTTCTGCTCTTTGACTAATGGTTGTGCTGATAGACTTGACGATTTTGGTTTAGAAGGAAAGTTTTTCAGATCCCGAGAACATACCTTGAACTGGTTTTTCAAAAAATTGAAGGAACAGCAGCTGAAGTAAGAGAATTTAATTGCACAAGAACAACAACCCCTGAGGCTGCGGAGGAGAGAGCCTTTGAGAGTATTAGTCAGGTCTGAGGAAGACCTAGTCAGGTTCCATGGACAGTGAGGATAGGTCTCTCCTACTACTTTTGAACATCTAGCACAATTATATGATTTCAAGATCAAAATTGCCCTGTAACACATCTTCAGAAAATTCTGCTTCCGTTCTGTCCTTCTTGGCAGTAATTACCTTGTCAATGTGCATAACCATGTTTTAAATTTTTAAATAAATGTAAATAAACATGTCATACAAAAGGAAGCTTAGATAATGGACTACTATGTATTTTGTTGTTTTTATTTAATGTCTTATAGATAACACCACATCCATGTGTAGGAATAAATTTTATGATTATATTTTGCCTAGTATCCTACTTATGAATGGCTCATAGTTTATTCAACTGGTTGCTTTAAATTTTTTATTATTTATAAACTTTTGCTTTTTTTTTTTATTAATCATTCCATTTGTTTACATCTCACTGATTTATCTCATTTATCATGAGATATTTCATATCATTTATCTCATTGATAACTTCCTGGTTATCCCTCCACAACCTCCCCCCCTCCCTTTTCCCTCTATGAGGGTGTTCCCCCACCCACCCACCCTCTCTTGCTTTTTATATAAAATTTTGTAGGTATTACTCATGCTCACAAATGGTGTTAAATTTTCATGCATTGGATGAATTCCTAAAGATAGAAACTTTAAAGGGAATGCATTTTCATTTGTTATACATACTGATGATTTTGATTATTTCAGTTAGCTTGGTGACCAGAAATTTGAGGAAGTTTCTTCTCCTAAAGTTCTCTCTGATATATGTTATTGTCAGACTTTTAGGTTTTTGTATAGTAGGTGACAGTGCCGTATTATAACTTTGATTTGAATTTCTCTCATCAGGAGAGGCTGCTCTCCCTTCCCTCTGCAGTCCTCCTTCCCTTTTCATCTTTCCTCTCTCTTCTCTGAAGACACAATTTTATATAGTCGGCTGGCTTGGAACTCAAGACTATCTTATTTCAAATTCTGAGTGCTGACTTTAGGCATGGGCCACAAGGTCCATTTTCTTTTTTTACAGCCCATTTTGGAAGCTTGTCCTACTACCCATTCCTGACTTTGGTCCAATTTCTGTTGGATTATGATTAATATTTTTGTATTTCTTAATCTATATGCCTTTGGATCCCCATTTATTGTACATTATTCTTTTTAATGGCTGACATCCTTTTTTGTGTTATGATATCAGTTATAAATAATTTCTCCAAACAACACTATAAAATTATTAAACCATTGTTTATTCTTTTTTCTGAGTTGCAATTGTGTAGTTAGGAATTTGTTTCAGATCCTAGACAGAAATGGACTTTATATTTATTCTCTAACTATACTGAATTAGAATTGTAGCAAAAAAAACCACAAAATACTTTTATATTTACACATGTCTATGTACACTTTCCAGATGTAGAAGTAAGTTGGCATACAAATATATATATATGTGTGTGTGTGTATATATGTATGTATATGTACACATATATATGATAACTTCTTACTCAATATAACTGGGAACAATGATTTCAGACCTATTTTATGCAGTTCCATAGCACAATGTATATTTAAAACTACACCATGCAAGAGCTATGTTCTATATGCCTTTCCTAATTCTTACCATAAAGCTGCAAGCCTTTTGGTTGTTATAAAATACAGATAAAGGAACAGGATATAAAGAGTGACAAATTATGATTCAAGCCGCATTTCCTTTCCCTTACTCCAGCACATCTCTCCTGGACCTAATTAAGAAGGATGCTTTTGAGATAAACATTTAGATGTATTTATTTGGAGAACAAGTTCATTATATTTGAAACATTTCTAGCTTTCTCAACATCTCTCATTTTAGACAGGATAATTAAACATGTCCTAGATAGGATTATTTCCTGGTTTTCTCCAAGAACATTAAAGAAAATGTTTTTCAAAATATAAATCTTAATTATTTGTTTATTCTACTACAAAGTTTTAATAAGGAAGACTAAATACCCATAACTGTTTTAAAACTTTCCAAGATAAAATGTTGAGACATGCAAGTTTTTACAAAAAACAATTATAGCTACCTAATGTTGATGATTATAGACACCACTTAGGTGATTTAAGACACGGCTGGATTCATCTGTCCACTCTGAAAATCAGCGTGATATCAAAGTAGTTAGGAACAAATAGAAATTCTAAGTCTAATTCTTGGCTTTTCCAAAAGTGAATTTTGACTGTCTGTATCAATATTGTTCAGAAAAATCAGGAAAACACCTGTGGTGAATGATTTGGTTTTATGCAGTTTGGGATGAAGAGGCTAGACTAACCACACACTTGGTGACAGGATAATTTTCTAGATTGGATGGTATCAGGGAGCAATATAATTCTAGTATTAGGTGTAATACAGTTGCTCTACTAGAGAAGATTAAAGCAAGGCTAATGTTACAGTAATATTTAGTTATATTACCCAAGTCAGTCTATTTGACTGCTCTTCTAGCTTGAACAATAGATAAATTGTGTCTGTATTCAGAAACCCCACAATAAGATGTTGATTTTTTTTGGTCATTTTTTTTTGTCATAGGTCCATGGATTTAATCTCATCCAAAATTTACCAACATAAATATTCAGAATAGCATTTAATCAAATATCTAGGCACCATGGGCTATACAAGCTAATATAAAGAAGAAACTATCACATAGAGTATTCAGTGTACATAAGAGATCTTTCTCAGAACCTTAGTAATGGCTACTTGAAACTTAAGACTTTGTATACTAGCTTTCTTACTAAACTACATATATATTGTTAGAATTCATATTGCATAAGCACACATTTTTTTGTATATATGTTAACTCAGTGGAAACATCAAACATCCATCTAGAAGTGATAGTTTTATATTCTGCATGATAGGCAGGATAGTGGCGGCTATTTACATTTTGAAGAGAAAGTAAACCTAAGATGAATGATTTATGAACACTGTGTGGTAAGTGAAAGATAAAAGCATAGACATTAAATCTTCCCCATTCTTCAATCCATCAGAAACAAACTAATACAAATTACATTAAATCAAATGAAGTAAATTATTATTGAAACATGTAAAGAGAGAGACATTTGGGGCTAATACCACATACAGGGAAATAGAGTTTTACATATATTCAAGGAATGAAGAATTTAAGAACAGTCTAATTTCAGTTTCTATGTTTAATGGTAGTTTCATGGAACACTCAGAGTTTCTGTAGTATATTTATGAATGTGCCCTTTTATAGTAAAAAAATAACATGGTTCTGTGAATAAATGATATTTAAGGATTTTAATAATTAATTCTGTGAGTATCAAAAGAAGCAGAACTTGCAAATCAACTGACTGTGCATGCTGGACCATCTGAAAGGGCAAAGCATCTATAGCTCACCTTTGAACTAAGAGACACTGCAGAGCTGCACTAATGGCTTCTGGGTTTCTTTCAAAAGAACTGGCTGCCAAGTTATTGTGCGGCAGCTGGAACCATTTCAGGCACACCTCAGTCTCCACAGGTATGTCAAACGCTTATATGCTGAACAGAAACAAGTGACAAGGCCGTGTGAGCTAACTGTGGCAGTTCTTTTTAATTCCTTTAAAGGGATTTGTTGAGAGTAGACTGGGGATAAGAGAAGACAATGGGGTATGAATGGGATCAAAGTACATTTCATATATGTATGAAAGTGTGAAAGAATTTTTAAAAGAAGCTGCATCTTTTCACATAGAAAGGTTATGCAAATAAGTCAGAAGCATACCAGTTGATGAAAGGATTTGGGTCAAAATTAACTCATAGAATATTCTTGGGATGACTTTTGACTAATGAGTAGTGGAATTAGAGCCAGGTCTTATTTTCTCAAGGTCTCTTCCGTCACTTTACCTTTTCTAACTGATTTTCACTTTGTTGGATGGAGTAAGACAGAGATGTGTTGGGCTCCCTGGAAGAGAGAGGCAGAGCTATGGAGACATTCATACTTGTTGGATGGTTGTGTATTTGTGAACATATCAACAAATCCCCTACATTGTTCTTTATTTCTCCAGTCTACTTTCTATTTATTCATGCTTTTTTGTACTTATATCTGCTCTTAAGAAAAACAAAGAAAGAAAGAAAGAAAGAAAGGAGAAATCAAGGTGGAATCAGTACTTGGGGGCAAGAAGAAATCTTTTCATTATTTTCTTGGTTCTCAAGTTTTACTGATTTAGAAAAAGTGGTGATTTTTCTTGCAATAGCTTTAATTATGTTTGCTGTCACAGACATAAGCCGTTGAAAGGGACAGAAGAGCAACCTTTGTTTAAGCTGGGTTGAATGTCACTAAATCTCCCCATTCTTTTTTTTTTTTTTTTGGATTTGGTTTTTTGAGACATGGCTTCTCTGTATAGCCTGGGCTATCCTGGAACTCACTCTGTAGACCAGGCTGGCCTCGAACTCAGAAATCTGCCTGACTCTGCCTCCCAGAGTGCTGGGATTACAGGTGTGTGCTACCACTGCCCGGCTAAATCTCCCCATTCTTATCAGCTCTAGAATGACAGTCGCTTTCTCTAAAAAATATTATATACTTACATTTATGTTTAAAGAAAAGATCTCTTTCAAATTAGCCATTTTAATCTTAAAATATTAATGAGAACAAAGTTATATTTAGGTGGCATTTTAGAAACATATATGAATAGACCTTACCTTAATGATGGGAAATCCATAAATTACAAGTTGCTTAATATGTAAAATATTAAACATTTTATTCTTAAATTACATTAAATAGACTTTATATAATTAATATTTAGTAGTAAAAAAGGATTAATTTTCCTGTAATGGAAATTCCACCATTCTTCAAATACTTTTCTGAAGTGTGTAATGCATGATAAAGATATTTTCTTTGAGTAGAGGAAGGCTACTGATTTTTTTGTGTTAATTTTATATCCAGCTACTTTGCTGAAGCTGTTTATCAGCTGAAAGAGTTCTCTGGTGGAATTCTACCAGTCCCAGTGACTATTGCTGATGCCAAGAAGAGCTTGCTGATAGGAGCCTGATATGGATATCTCCTGAGAGGCTCTGCCAGAGCTTTACCAATACAGATGCAGGTGCTTGCAGCCAACCATCAGACTGAGTATGGGGACCCCAATGGCAGAGTTAGGGGAAGGACTAAAGGGGTTTGAAATCCCATAGGAATAACAACAATGTCAACCAACCAGACCCACAGAGCTCCCAGGGACTAAACCACCAACCAAAGAACATACACTGAGGGGCACATGACTCCAGCTGCATATATAGCAGAGGATGGCCTTATCTGGCATCAATGGGAGGGGAGGACCTTGGTTATGGGAAGGGTTGATGCCCAAGTATAGGGGAATACTAGGGTGATGAGGCAGGAGTGGGAAGGTGGGGGAGCACCCTCATAGAAGCAGGGGGAAGGGGATGCTTTCAGAAGGGGAAATGGGGAAGGGGAATAACATTTGAAATGTAAATAAATAATTTAAAAAAGATATTTTCAAGATGCTTAACTTTTTTTGTTTGTTTTTTTTTTTGTTTTTGTTTTTGGTTTTTGGTTTTTCAAGACAGGGTTTCTCTGTGTAGCCCTGGCTGTCCTGGAACTTACTCTGTAGACCAGGCTGGCCTCAGACTCAGAAATCTGTCTCTGCCTTCCAAGTGCTGGGATTAAAGGAATGTGCCACCATTGCCCATATAAATTTTTAAAGGTAACAATGCAAGCCCTAGTACCACAAGAAAGTAACAGTTTCACAAACTAATATGCTACTCCAAATAGTGGAGCATGATCATTTAAAACAGTGTGCATAGTAAGCACGTAGAGGAAGGGAAGAAAAGTGAATAAATGATGTAATTATATTGTAATCTAATAAAAATAAAAGAAAGTTAAAAAGAAAAATGTCTTTTTTACTATTATATTTGTTATTTAAATGACTAGTTACAATTTAATTATTCTGAAAAGTTATGATTCAATTGGACATTGACTTATATGAAGAGCTGTGCATTATTTGATTTCAATATTATTCATTTCTATTTGGCAAGATACAGGGTATTCTTATTTCCTACGTATTTTCATTACTTAATATAATGGATATTTTGTGTGTTAACTTGACCAGAATATGGGATTTCTGAAAGATTTTATTCCACACTACTTTCAGGATTGCAGTATGATCTGTGACTATGCTTCTAATATAAAACAGCAATTTGAGTCTATGGGCTGAATAAATGGCATGGCCCTTCTCAGGGTATGTGGGTATCTTTCTGTCCTAGAGGGTCAGAAAGAACAAAGTGTAGTGGGAAGAAGGCTTTGCCCTACACCTGACTTCTGACTCTATGAGCAAGGCCATTAGACCTTTCTCACTTTCTATGTTCTTGAGTCTCTAGACTTCTGGCATAGCTCATGACATATACCTCTGACTTATTTCTTCTCAGGCCTTCAAACTCTACCATGCCTGTATTAACAGTTAAATCATCTCTTTGTGCCCTAAGTATTATTTTTCTTAACATAATTTTCTCTAATTTTAAAACTTTGATATCCTATGAAAAAAGCTTTCTGACTAAAATTTTAGGATCAGATGGATTTACAGCAGGATTCAACCAGACTTTCATAGAAGATCTATAGCTAATCCTCCTTAACTTATTTTAAAATATAGGAATAGAAGGATTACTTCTGAACTCCTATGAATCCAATATTGCTCTAATACCTAAACCAGTTAAATAAACAACAAAAATAAAATAGTTTTAAAATCCATAATGAAAGACTTACAAAGCAAATACAGATATACATAAAAAAGAATATACACATTCACCATCATTAAAAAAGGCAGGCGATTGAGCTTCTGGGGCAGCGGCAGCAGCAGCAGCAGCAGTAGCAGCAGCAGTGGTTGGTCCAGAGGAAGGGCCATCAGCAGTAGAACCAAGCGGACAGGGTCCAGGCAGACCCTGCGCCCACGACCACTGGCCATTGCTGGACAGCCAGGCTGCGAGCAGCGGAGGATTTACGGTGCTTTTCACCACACAGAAGCCACATCAGAACTCTGCCTCCCTCCAGTCAGATACGAGGCCTCCATATTGGTTCTCGGTCGCCAGAGAAATCAGACTGAGGTACGCAAATATAACCCGAGACCAACATCGCGGGGGTCTAAGCCCGATGGGCGTTGGCCTGCACCCAGGCCCTGGGCTGATCGGGGGTCCACCGGGTGCAAACCTGGCCAGGAGATTCCCCTCCCATCCGCCCCCCCCTGCCCGGCACGCGCACCCGCACGCTCTCAGGTGCCACCGCCATTTTGCCTAAGGGAAGCCAGAGAGACCTAGCAGGCAAAACCAAACAGGCTAACAGGCATAGCCCGAGGCGGACATAGCAGGGGTCTCAGACGGTCAGGCCTTGGACTGCCCCCAGGCCCTGGGCTACTCGGTGGGCCATCTGTGTGGTGACCCAGCCAGGAGGTTGTTTGCCCGGGCGGCGTGCTCCGCCACCATTTAGCCTACTGGAAGCCAGAGGGACCCAGCAGACAAACCAAACCAGCTAACAGGCATAGCCTGAGGCGGACATAGCAGGGGTCTCAGACGGTCAGGCCCTGGACTGCCCCCAGGCCCTGGGCTACTCGGTGGGCCATCTGTGTGCCGACCCGGCCAGGAGGTTGTTTATCCGGGCCGGTTTGCGCACCACCGCCATTTTGCCTACGGGAAGCCAGAGAGACCTAGCAGGCAAAACCAAACCAGCTAACAGGCATAGCCTGAGGCGGACATAGCAGGGGTCTCAGACGGCCAGGCCCTGGACTGCCCCCAGGCCCTGGGCTGCTCGGTGGGCCATCTGTGTGCTGACCCGGCCAGGAGGTTGTTAGCCCAGCAGACTCTCCCAGCACTCTCAGGGAGCGTGCCCACGCCACCATCCTAGCCACCTGACAGACCCAATTAACACTCACAGCTGAGGGGAACTTTGCTCCGACATTGGCCTGCCAGGATTTTGCCTAGACTCAGGGCCTGAGCAGCTAGGCTAGCCTTGTGTGCACCAACCGGGTTGGGAGTTCCGCTGCCCAGCAGAGAGATCAGCACACAGAAAAGGTCCCTGCAGCATACAGCCTCAGCACTCCCTGAAGGAGCAAACGGGCACCTTCTGGCTCACAGACACAATCTGGGGCAAAGAACACTAGGGCTGCAAGAGCACCCAAGAGGAGGAAAGCACATCAGCAATCTGCAACAGGGGAAACCCTGCCCTCTAGTGTTGCAGAAATAGCCCTAGAGCCTCTCAGGAGGCTGAAACACCAGCAGGAGACAAGACCAATTAGCTCCAGAGAACAAGATGGCAAAGGGCAAACGCAGGAACGCTACTAACAGAAATCTAGGCAATATGGCAGCATCTGAACCAAACTCTCCAACATCAGCAAGTCCTGGTTATGCCAACACACCAGAGAAACAAGATTTGGATTTAAAGTCACTGTTCATGATGCAGCTAGAACAACACAAAAAGGACATGAATGAATCTCTTAAAGAAATACAGGGGAACATGAATAAGCTAGAAACCCGTATAATGGAAACACAAAAAACACTTAAAGAAATGCAGGAGAATAAGGCCCAAGAGATAGAAGCCAATAAAGAAGAAAGGCAAAAAAAAAAAAAAAAAAAAAAAACTTAAAGAAATGCAGGAGAACTTGAGTCAACAGGCAGAAGTCATGAAAGAGGAAACACAAAAATCTCTTAAAGAATTACAGGAAAACACAGACAAAAAAATGATGGAACTGAGCAAAACCATCCTGGACCTAAAAACAGAAGTAGAAACAACTAAGAAATCACAAAGGGAGACAACTTTGGAGATAGAAAACCTTGAGAAGAAATCAGGGGCCATAGATGCAAATATAAACAACAGAATACAAGAGATGGAAGAAAGAATCTCACAGATGCAGAAATAGAATAGAATAGAATAGCATAGAAACCATTGACTCAACTGTCAAAGAAAATGCAAAATGCAAAAAGCTTGTATCCCAGAACATCCAGGAAATCCAGGATACAATGAGAAGACCAAACCTAAGGATTATAGGTATAGATGAGAGTGAAGATTTGCAACAGAAAGGGCCAGCAAATATCTTCAACAAAATTATGGAAGAAAACTTTCCTAACTTAAAGAGAGAGATGCCTATGAATATGCAAGAAGCCTACAGAACTCCAAACAGACTGGACCTGAGCAGAAATACCTCCCGTCACATAATAATCAAAACCCCAAATGCACTAAACAAAGAAAGAATATTAAAGGCAGCAAGAGAGAAAGGCCAAGTAACATATAAAGGAAGACCTATCAGAATCACACCAGACTTCTCACCAGAGAGCATGAAAGCTAGAAGATCCTGGGCAGATCTCATGCAGACTCTAAGAGAACACAACTGTCAGCCAAGACTACTATACCCAGCAAAACTCTCATTCACCATAGATGGAGAAACCAAGATATTCCATGACAAAACCAAATTTACACAATATCTTTCCACAAACCCAGCTCTACAAAGAATAATAGGAGGAAAACTCCAATACAAGGAGGGAAACTACACCCTGGAAAAAGCAAGATAGTTACCTTCCTTCATCAAACCCAAAAGAAGATAACCACTCAAATATAAAAAGAACATCAAAAATGACAGAAAGTAATAATCACTATTCCCTAATATCTCTTAACATCAATGGTCTCAATTCCCCAATAAAAAGACATAGACTAACAGACTGGATAAGGAAACAGGACCCTACAATTTGCTGTATACAGGAGACACACCTCACTGTCAAAGATAAAAACTACCTTAGAGTAAAAGGCTGGAAGACAATCTTACAAGCCAATGGTCACAGGAAAGGAGCAGGAGTAGCCATTCTAATATCAGATAAAATTGACTTTCAACCTAAAGTCATCAAAAGAGATACAGAAGGACACTTCTTGCTGGTCAAAGGAAAAATCCACCAAGAAGAACTTTCAATTCTGAACATCTATGCGCCAAATGCAAGGGCACCCTCATTCGTAAAAGAAACTTTACTAAAGCTCAAAGCATACATTGCACCTAACACAATAATTGTGGGGGACTTCAACACTCCACTTTCCTCAATGGACCGATCGGGAAAACAGAAACTAAACAGGGACACAGTAAAACTAATTGAAGCTTTGGACCAATTGGATTTGACTGATATTTATAGAACATTTCACCCTAAAGCAAAAGAATATACCTTTTTCTCAGAACCTCATGGTACATTCTCCAAAATCGACCATATAATTGGACACAAGGCAGACCTCAACAAATATAAGATGATCGAACTAATCCCATGCCTCCTATCAGATCACTATGGTGTAAGAGTGATTTTCAATAGCAACAAAAACAACAGAAAGCCTACATACACATGGAGGCTGAATAATACTCTACTCAATGACACCTTGACCAAAGAAGAAATAAAGAAAGAAATCAGAGACTTTTTAGAATTTAATGAAAATCAAGGCACAATATACCCAAATCTTTGGGACACAATGAAAGCAGTGCTAAGAGGTAAACTCATAGCCCTGAGTGCCTCCAAAAAGAAAATGGAGAGAGCATACACTAGCAGCTTAACGACACACCTGAAAGTCCTACAACAAAAAGAAGCCAATTCACCCAGGAGGAGTAGAAGACAGGAAATCATCAAACTCAGGGCTGAAATCAATCAATTGGAAACAATGCGAACCTACAAAGAATTAACGAATCCAGGAGCTGGTTCTTTGAGAAAATCAACAAGATAGATAAACCCTTAGCCAGACTGACCAAAGGGCACAGAGAAAGTATCCAAATTAACAAACTTAGAAATGAAAAGGGAGATATAGCAACGGAAACTGAGGAAATCCAAAAAATCATCAGATCCTACTACAAGAGCCTATACTCAACACAACTGGATAGTCTGGAGGAAATGGACAATTTCCTTGGCAGATACCAAATACCAAAATTAAATCAGGACCAAATAGATCATCTAAACAGTCCCATAACGCCTAAAGAAATAGAAGGAGTCATAGAAAGTCTTCCAACCAAAAAAAGCACAGGACCAGATGGTTTCAGTGCAGAATTCTATCAGACCTTCAAAGAAGACTTAACACCAATACTCTTCAAACTATTCCACAAAATAGAAACAGAAGGAGCACTACCCAATTCCTTCTACGAAGCCACAATTACGCTGATACCAAAGCCACACAAAGATCCAACAAAGAAAGAGAACTTCAGACCAATTTCCCTTATGAACATCGATGCAAAAATACTCAATAAAATTCTTGCCAACCGAATCCAAGAACACATCAAAACGATCATCCACCATGATCAAGTAGGCTTTATCCCGGGAATGCAGGGTTGGTTTAATATACGGAAATCCATCAATACAATCCACTACATAAACAAACTCAAAGAACAAAACCACATGGTCATTTCATTGGATGCTGAAAAAGCATTTGACAAAATTCAGCATCCCTTCATGCTTAAAGTCTTGGAGAGAACAGGAATTCAAGGCCCATACCTAAACATAGTAAAAGCAATATACAGCAAACCGGTAGCTAGCATCAAACTAAATGGAGAGAAACTTGAAGCAATCCCACTAAAATCAGGGACTAGACAGGGCTGCCCCCTCTCTCCTTATCTTTTCAATATTGTACTTGAGGTACTAGCTTGGGCAATTCGACAACATAAAGAGGTCAAAGGGATACAAATTGGAAAGGAAGAAGTCAAACTATCATTATTTGCAGATGACATGATAGTCTACCTAAGTGACCCAAAAAACTCCACTAGAGAACTCCTACAGCTGATAAACAACTTCAGCAAAGTGGCAGGTTATAAAATCAACACAAGCAAATCAGTGGCCTTCCTATACTCAAAGGATAAGCAGGCTGAGAAAGAAATTAGGGAAATGACTCCCTTCACAATAGCCACAAACAGTATAAAGTATCTTGGGGTGACTCTTACCAAACATGTGAAAGATCTGTATGACAAGAACTTCAAGACTCTGAAGAAGGAAATGGAAGAAGACCTCAAAAAATGGGAAAACCTCCCATGCTCATGGATCGGCAGAATCAATATAGTTAAAATGGCCATTTTGCCAAAAGCAATATACAGATTCAATGCAATACCCATCAAAATCCCAACTCAATTCTTCACAGAGTTAGAAAGAGCAATTAACAAATTCATCTGGAATAACAAAAAACCCAGGATAGCTAAAACTATTCTCAGCAACAAAAGAAATTCTGGGGGAATCAGTATCCCTGACCTCAAGCAATACTACAGAGCAATAGTGTTAAAAACTGCATGGTATTGGTACAGTGACCGGCAGGCAGATCAATGGAACAGGATTGAAGATCCATAAATGAACCCACACACCTATGGCCACTTGATCCTCGACAAAGAGGCTGAAAACATCCAATGGAAAAAAGATAGCCTTTTCAACAAATGGTGCTGGTTCAACTGGAGGTCAACATGCAGAAGAATGGGAATTGATCCATCCTTGTCTCCTTGTACTAAGCTCAAATCCAAATGGATCAAGGACCTCCACATAAAGCCAGACACTCTGAAGCTAATAGAAAAGAAACTGGGGGAGACCCTTGAGGACATTGGTACAGGGAGAAAATTTCTGAACAGAACAGCAATAGCGTATGCTCTAAGATCAAGAATTGACAAATGGGACCTCATAAAATTACAAAGTTTCTGTACAGCAAAGGACACCATCAAAAGGACAAATCGGCAACCAACAAATTGGGAAAAGATCTTCACCAATCCTACATCAGATAGAGGGCTAATATCCAATATATATAAAGAACTCAAGAAGTTAGACTCCAGAAAACCAAACAACCCTATTAAAAAATGGGGTACAGAGTTAAACAAAGAATTCTCACCTGAAGAAATTCGGATGGTGGAGAAGCATCTTAAAAAATGCTCAACTTCATTAGTCATTAGGGAAATGCAAATCAAAACAACCCTGAGATTTCACCTTACACCAGTCAGAATGGCTAAGATTAAAAATTCAGGAGACAGCAGGTGTTGGAGAGGGTGTGGAGAAAAAGGAACACTCCTCCACTGCTGGTGGGGTTGCAAATTGGTACAACCACTCTGGAAATCAGTCTGGCGGTTCCTCCGAAAACTGGGCACCTCACTTCCAGAAGATCCTGCTATACCACTCCTGGGCATATACCCAGAGGATTCCCCACCATGTAATAAGGATACATGCTCTACTATGTTCATAGCAGCCCTATTTATAATTGCCAGATGCTGGAAAGAACCCAGGTATCCCTCAACAGAAGAGTGGATGCAAAAAATGTGGTATATCTACACAATGGAGTACTATTCAGCCATTAGAAACAATGAATTCATGAAATTCTTAGGCAAATGGATGGATCTAGAAAACATCATACTAAGTGAGGTAACCCAGACTCAAAAGGTGACTCATGGTATGCACTCACTAATAAGTGGATATTAACCTAGAAAACTGGAATACCCCAAACATAATCCATACATCAAATGAGGTACAAGAAGAAAGGAGGAGTGGCCCCTTGTTCTGGAAAGACTCAGTGAAGCAGTATAGGGCAAAACCAGAACGGGGAAGTGGGAAGGGGTGGGTGGGAGGACAGGGGAAGAGAAGGGGGCTTATGGGACTTTCGGGGAGTGGGGGGCTAGAAAAGGGGAAATCATTTGAAATGTAAATAAAAAATATATCGAATAAAAAATTTAAAAAAAGAAAATAAAAATTTTAAAATGAAAAAAAAAAAAGAAGGCAGGCAAGCAAAAAAAAAAAAAAAAAAAAAAGAATATACACTATGAATACATTACCTTTATTCCAGAGATGTAGGCTTGGTTCAATATATACTAATTAATGAATGAAATAAATCATACAAATGGAATTAAAGATAAAAATTACATGATCATCCCAATATACAGTAAACACTTTTACAATATCAAACATGTTTTTATTTTAAAAATCCTAGGTATGGTAGGACTAGAGGGAACATATTTCAAGTTAGTAAATGCTATCTATGAAAAAATCTGCAGTCAATGTTGTAGTATAAGCTAATGTTGTTTCCTCTATAAGAGAAAAATTTGAAATAATCCCACTGAAACTAGAAAGTATACAGGGGTGTCAACTTTCCTCACTTGTTTTCAATATTGTGCTCAAAACACTAGCTGGAGCAATAAGGCAATAAAAGGAAATTAATGAAATATATACAGCAAGAGAAGAAGTCAGACTATCCCTATTTGCAGATGGTAAAATACTTTACATAAAAGATCTCACAAATTCAATCAGAAAACTTTTTGAGGCCTTCAGGTGTTTGCTTCAGGATCTGAACAGCCTGGGCCACAGCACTCAGTCTCCAGGAAGTTCAAGAGGCCTGTTGTGCACCCGGAGGCAGGCTGGGAGGACACAGCTTGCTCTGGTGGGTCCAGCCCCACAGAGCTTAGGTTCTAGTCTTGAGGCCTCTGAAAGGAGCCTTCAGATATCTGATTCAGGATCCAGAATAGCCTAGACTACAACAACACATCTCCAGGCCCTGCAAGAGGCCAGAGGGGCACACGGGAGGCTGGCTGGGAGGAATCAGTGTGCTCTGGTGAGTCCAGCAGGCCCCAGGTGAGAGCCTTCAGGTGTCTGCTTCAGGATCTGAACAGCCTGGGCCACAACACTCGGTCTCCAGGAAGTGCAAGAGGCCTGTTGTGCACCCGGAGGCAGGCAGGGAGGATACAGCTTGCTCGGTGTGTCCAGCCCCACAGAGCTTAGGATCCAGTCCTGAGGCCTCTGGCAGGAGCCTTCAGATCTCTGCTTCGGGATCCAGAACAGGCTGGGCTACAACACCACATCTCCAGGCCCTGCAAGAGGCCAGAGAGACACCCGGGAGGCCGGCTGGGAGGAGTCAGTGTGCTCTGGTGAGTCCAGCAGGCCCCAGGCTGGAGCCTTCAGGTCTCTGCTTCCGGATCTGAATAGCCTGGGCCACAGCACCCTGTGTCCAGGCAGTGCAGGAGGTCAGCTGTGCACCAGAGGCCAGCTGGGAAGAGGCAGCTTGCACTGGTGAATCCAGCATTGACAACAAGACCAACTAACACCAGTGAGAACTAGAAGGCAAAAGGCAAACGCAGGAATGTCACTAACAGAAATCAAGGCAATATGGCAACATCTGAACCCAATTCTCCTTTACCAGCATGTCCTGGATACCCCATCACACCAGAAAAACAAGATTTGGATTTAAAATCACTGGTCATGATGCTGGTAGAGAAACACATGAAGGACATAGTTAAAGAAATTCAGGAGAAAATGGATCAAAAGTTAGAAGCCCTTACAAGGGAAACACAAAAATCATTGAAAGAAAATAAGCCAATAAGGAGGAAACGCAAAATTCACTTAGAAAAATACAGGAGAACTTTGGTCACCAGGCTAAGGTCATGAAAGAGGAAACAAAAATCTCTTAAAGAATTATAGGAAAACACAAACAAGAAAGTGAAGGAGCTAAGCAAAACCATCCAGGATCTAAAATCAGAAGTAGTAACAACTACGGAAAGTCAAAGGGAGACAGCTTTGGAGATAGAAAACCTTGGGAAGAAATCAGGGTACATAGATGTGAATATCAACAACAGAATACAAGAGATAGAAGAAAGAATCTCAGATGCTGAAGATACCATAGAAACCATGGACTCAACAGTTAAAGAAAATGCAAAATGCAAAAAGCTTGTAACCCAAAACATCCAGGAAATCCAGGACACAATGAGAAGACCAAACCTAAGGATTATAGGCATAGATGAGAGTGAAGATTTACAACTTAAAGGGCCAGCAAATATCTTCAATAAAATTATGGAAGAAAACTTCCCTAACCTAAAGTGAGAGATACCCATGAATATACAAGAAGCCTACAGAACTCCAAACAGACTGGACTAGAACAGAAATACCTCCCGTCACATAATAATCAAAACCCCAAATGTACTAAACAAAGAAAGAATGTTAAAGGGAGCAAAAGAAAAAGGCCAAGTAACATATAAAGGAAGACCTATCAGAATCACACCAGACTTCTCACCTGAGACTATGAAAGCTAGAAGATCCTGGGCAGATCTCATGCAGACTCTAAGAGAACACAAATGCCAGCCAAAACTACTATATCCAGCAAAACTCTCAATCACCGTAGATGGAGAAACTAAGATATTTCATGACAAAACCAATTTTACCCAATATCTATCCACAAACCCAGCCCTACAAAGGATAATAGGAGGACAACACCAATACAAGGAGGGAAACTTCACCCTGGAAAAAGCAAGATAGTAACCTTCTTTCATCAAACCCAAAAGAAGATAACCAATCAAATTTAAAAAATAACATCAAAAATGACAGGAAGTAATAATCACTATTCCTTAATATCTCTTAACATCAATGGGCTCAATGCCCCAATAAAAAGACATAGACTAACCTACTGAATATGTAAACAGGACCCTACATTGTGCTGCATACAGGAAACACACCTCAGTGTCAAAGACAAACACTACTTTAGAGTTTTTGTCTAGGCTGGAAGACAATTTTACAAGCAAATGGTCTCAGGAAACAAGGTGGAGTAGCCATTCTAATATCAGATAAAATTGACTTTCAACCCAAAATCTTCATAAAAGTCTCTGAAGGACACTTCTTGCTGGTCAAAGGAAAAATACAACAAGAAGAACTCTCAATCCTGAACATCTATGCTCCAAATGCAAGGGCACCCTCATTCATAAAAGAAACTTTATTAAAGCTCAAAGCACACATTGGACCTACCACAATAATTGTGGGTGACTTCAACACTGCACTTTCCTCAAAGGACTGATCAGGAAAACAGAAACTTAACAGGGACACAGTGAAACTAATTGAAGCTTTGGACCAATTAGATTTAACAGATATATATAGAACATTCTATCCTAAAGCAAAAGAATATAGCTTTTTCTTAGCACCTCATGGTACCTTCTCAAAAATCGACCATATAATTGGTCACAAGACAGACCTCAACAAATATAAGAAGATCGAAATAATCCCATGCCTCCTATCAGATCACTATGGAGTAAAAGTGGTCTTCAATAGCAACAAAAACAACAGAAAACCCACATACACGTGGAAACTGAACAATATTCTACTCAATGATACCTTGGTCAAGGAAGAAATAAAGAAAGAAATTAAAGACTTTTTAGAACTTAATGAAAATGAAGACACAACATACACAAATCTATGGGACACAATGAAAGCAGTGCTAAGAGGAAAACTCATAGCCCTGAGTGCCTCCAAAAAGAAAATGGAGAGAGCATACACTAACAGCTTAATGACACACCTGAAAGCCCTGGAACAAAAAGAAGCAATTTCACCCAGGAGGAGTAGAAGGCAGGAAATCATCAAACTCAGGGCTGAAATCAATCAAGTAGAAACAAAGAGAACCATACAAAGAATCAACAAAACCAGGAGCTGGTTCTTTGAGAAAATCAACAAGATAGATAAACCCTTAGCCAGACTAACCAAAGGGCACAGAGACAGTATACAGATTAACAAACTTAGAAATGAAAAGGGAGATATAACAACAGAAACTGAGGAAATTCAAAAAATCATTAGATCCTTCTACAAAAGCCTATACTCAACACAACTGGAGAATCTGGGGGAAATGGACAGTTTCCTAGACAAATGTCAGACACCAAAACTAAATCAGGAACAAATAGATCATCTAAACAGTCCCATAACACCTGAAGAAATAAAAAGGGTCATAGAAAGTCTCCCAACCAAAAAAAGCACGGGACCAGATGGCTTCAGTGCAGAATTCTATCAGTCCTTTGTAGAAGACCTACCACCAACACTCTTCAAACTATTCCACAAAATAGAAACAGAAGGAACTCTACCCAACTCGTTCTATGAAGCCACAATTATGCTGATACCAAAGCCACAAAAAGATCCAACAAAGAAAGCGAACTTCAGGTCAATTTCCCTTATGAATATTGATGCAAAAATACTTAATAAAATTCTTGCCAACCGAATCCAAGAACACATCCAAATGATCATCCACCATGATCAAGTAGGCTTCATCCCAGGGATGTAGGGATAGTTCAATATAAGGAAATCCATCAATGCAATCCACTACATAAACAAACTCAAAGAAAAAAAAACCATATGATCATCTCATTAGATGCAGAAAAAGCATTTGACAAAATTCAGCATCCTTTCATGCTAAAAGTCTTGGAAAGAACATGAATTCAAGGCCCATACCTAAACATCGTTAAAGCAATATACAGCAAACTGGTAGCCAACATCAAACTAAATGGAGAGAAACTTGAAGCAATCCCACTAAAATCAGGGACTAGACAAGGCTGTCCTCTCTCTCCATATCTTTTCAATATAGTACTTGAAGTTCTAGCTAGAGCAATTAGACAACATAAGGAGGTCAAGGGGATACAAATTGGAAAGGAAGAAGTCAAATGATCACTATTTGCAGATGACATGATAGTCTACTTAAGTGACCTGAAAACCTCCACCAGAGAACTCCTACAGCTGATAAACAACTTCAGCAGAGTGGCTGGTTATAAAATCAACTCAAGCAAATCAGTTGCCTTCCTATACTCAAAGGATAAGCAGGCTGAGAAAGAAGTTAGGGAAATGACACCTTTCAAAATAGCCACAAACAATATAAAGTGTCTTGGTGTGACTCTAACCAAACAACTGAAAGATCTATATGACAAGAACTTCAGGTCTCTGAAGAAGGAAATCGAAGAAGACCTCAGAAAATGGAAAAATCTGCCATGCTCGTGGATTGGCAGGATTAATATAGTTAAAATGGCCATCTTGCCAAAAGTGATCTACAGATTCAATGCAATCCCCATCAAAATCCCAACTCAGTTCTTCACAGAGTTAGAAAAAGCAATTCTCAAATTCATCTGGAATAACAAGAAACCCAGGATAGCTAAAACTATTCTCAACAACAAAAGGAATTCTGGGGGAATCAGTATCCCTGACTTCAAGCAATACTACAGAGCAATAGTGTTAAAAACTGCATGGTATTGGCACAGTGACAGACAAGTGGACCAATGGAATAGAATTGAAGATCCAGAAAAGAATCCACACACCTATGGTCACTTGATCTTCGACAAAGGAGCCAAAAACATCCAGTGGAAAAAAGATAGCCTTTTCAACAAATGGTGCTGGTTCAACTGGAGGTCAGCATGCAGAAGAATGCGAATTGATTCATTCTTATCTCCATGTACTAAACTCTACTCCAAGTGGATCAAGGACCTCCATGTAAAACCAGACACACTGAAACTAATAGAAAGAAACTGGGGAAGACCCTTGAGGACATGGGCACAGGGGAAAAGTTCCTGAACAGAACACCAATAGCTTATGCTCTAAGATCAAGAATTGACAAATGGGACCTCATAAAACTACAAAGTTTCTGTAAGGCAAAGGACACTGTTAAAAGGACAAAACGGCAACCAACAAATTGGGAAAGGATATTCACCGACCCTACATCTGATAGAGGGCTAATATCCAATATATACAAAGACCTCAAGAAGTTAGACCCCAGGGAACCAAATAACCCTATTTAAAAAATGGGGTACAGATCTAAACAAAGAATTTTCACCCCAAGAAATTCGGATAGCGGAGAGGCACCTTAAGAAGTGCTCAACACCATTAGTCATTAGGGAAATGCAAATCAAAACAACCCTGAGATTTTACCTTACACCAGTCAGAATGGCTAAGGTCAAAAACTCAGGAGACAGCAGGTATTGGTGAGGATGTGGAGAAAGAGGAACACTCCTCCACTGCTGGTGGGGCTGTAAGATGGTACAACCAGTTTGGAAATCAGTCTGGCGGTTCCTCAGAAAACTGGACATGACACTTCCGGAGGACCCTGCTATACCTCTCCTGGGCATATACCCAAAGGATTCCCCTTCATGCAATAAAGACACATGCTCCATTATGTTCATAGCAGCCTTATTTATTATAGCCAGAAGCTGTAAAGAATCCAGATGTCCCTCAAAGGAGGAATGGATACAGAAAATGTGGTATATTTACACAATGGAATATTACTCAGCAATTAGAAACAATGAATTCACAAAATTTTTAGGCAAATGGTTTGATTTGGAAAATATCATCTTAAGTGAGGTAACCCAGTCACAAAAGAATACACATGGAATGCAATCTATGATAAGTGAATATTAATTAGGCCAGAAGCTCTGAATACAGAAGACACAAATCGTATAACAAATGACTCCCATGAAGAATTCTTTAGAGGTTCCTGATCCTGGAAAGGATTGATTGATCTAGGGTTGGAGGGGAATATAAGGACAGAGAAAAAGGAGGGAGGTGATTGGAGAATGGGTGGAAAGAAGAAGGTTTATGGGACATATGGGGAGGGGGGATCTGGGAAAGGGGAATCATTTGGAATGTAAATAAAGAATATAGAAAATAAAAATATTAAAAAAAACTTTTTGATATACTAAGTGTCAACAAGATACAGAATCAACTTAGAAAAATAAACAGTTTTTCTATATACCATTGACAAACATGTAGAGAAAGTGATCATGGGCACATTCTTGCCAAAGACCAGCCTTAACTTGGAGAGGGGTTCTTGAGAAAGGGGCTTTTGTGTGCAGTGGACAAAAATGACTTGAAGTCAATCATTGGTACAAGGTGACAGCTCTGTATACTCCTTGAGACAGTTCCTAGAGATCCCCAGACAATTCAGCTCTTGCAGACCAAAGCTGAGATTTTTTATTTGCATATCAATTCAACAGTCCATCTCAGGTTCCCTTTTGATTATCTCATGAGTCAGGATCTTTATCCCCTTGATTCTTAGAAAAAACAGCACGTACATTTTTTTTTTAAACATGGTAAATGAGTTCAGAAATCTGCCCACCTTTGTAAGGACAGATAATAAGTTAGCTGGTTGGGATCTTGCTCTGAGATCACCATTCTCACCATGCCTGGGCCTAAGCTCTTTCTGTCCCAGGCTGACCAGGAACTCCTGAATCTGCCTGCCTTTGTAAGCATAAACAATAAACTTAGCAGGGAGGGATCTTGTCCTTTGATTATCACTCACCAAATCTATTTATCTTCTGATGCCAAGTCCTGCCATGGGTAAGGGATGGTGTGATACAGTTCCTGCCCTTGGAGCAGAGCTATCAGGGTGTGGGTCTCCAGGAGTGTTGATGGTTGGTAGGCATGAGGCTTGTTTGCATAATTATGTATTTTACCTTTTGTTCCTCTTTTGGGAAATATTCTCCCAGCCAAGTTTAATGACCATGATAATTTGAAGCAGCATCAGTCTGGAAGGTGAAACTGTGTCTAATGTCCTTAGCAAAATGGTATATGCTGTGAACTTTAGGACAACCCTTAAGACTGTGAGAAAGAACTCTGAAAACCAGAGGTCAAGAATGTATAATAATTTCTCAAGTATGCAAAATATAAAGATGCAATATGCCGGGCAGTGGGCACACGCCTTTAATCCCAGCACTTGGGAGGCAGAGGCAGGCGGATTTCTGAGTTCAAGGCCAGCCTGATCTACAGAATGAGTTCCAGGACAGCTAGGGCTACACAGAGAAACCCTGTCTCGGGAAAAAAAAAACAAAAACAAAACAACAACAGCAACAAAAAGATGCAATATGAATTTTATGAGAGGCTTTACAGACCTAAAAAAAAGTTTTACTATGAGCCAACTTGTTGGAAAGATATTAAAGAAGGAGATAAAGAGATTTGGGGAGTGGTGAGTTAAGGGCAAGATCTGTCCCAGCTAAGTTCATTGTGCTTACAAAGGCAGGCAGATTCATGAGTTCCTGGTCAGTCTGGCACAGAGAGAGGTTAGGCCTAGGCACAGAGGGAATGGTGATTTCAGAGGAAGATCCCACCAGCTAGCTTATTGTCTGTCCTTACAAAGGCAGGCAGAACACTGAATTCACTTGCCATGTTAAAAAAATTGAACTTGTTGTCTTTTTCTAAGAATCAAGGGGCTAAAGTCATAAATGCTGACTCATGGGATAACCTGAGGGAACCTGAGGTGGACTGTTGAATTGATATGCAAATAAAAGTCTGAGCTTTGGTCTGCAAAGCTGAGCTGTCTGGAGATCTCTAGTGAGCTGTCTTAAGGAGAACACAGAGCGGTCGTGTATCCATGATTGACTTCAAGTCATTTTTTACCATTGCTTCCAAACACCCCTTTTCAGGAAGTCCTCTACAAGGTAAGGCTGGTCCTTGGTATATTCTCATTATGAATACTCTCAAAGGGAAAAAAAATAGGAATAAACCTAACAAACAAGGTAACAGCCTCCTCTAATAAAAACTTTGTCTCTAAAGAAAGAGCTAGAAAAGACAATAAAAAGATAAAATTAATATTGTTAACATAACCATTCTACCAAAAGCAATTTATGGATTCCATGTAACCAAAATGAAAATATCCATCTCATTCTTTTTTTATTAGTCCATTTCATATTTAATAATTCCAACAAATAGGAGAAATGCCCAAGATCAGAGTAGGTCTATCTCTCATATGTTAATCAGCTTACCCATAGTTGTGGCTAACTCAATACGGGTCATGGTTGAAATGTGAAATTCATCTTCTTAACTAAGTCTGAAGTTGATGCATAAACTGAGCTAGTCTATCTAGGCAAGGACTATAGGAAATAAGTCAGGACGTGGTTTTGCTCACAGGAAGAACTCCAAGACAGAATGTAACATAGATTCCATTTATCTTCCTACTAATTGTGTGGCCTTGGGAAAATCATTCTTTCTTCTCTTTCTAGGCCTACGTTTATCTAAGAGAGTTTTGCTTATTGTAAAGTTCACATTTTTTTTTAATTCGATATATTTTTTATTTACATTTCAAACGATTTCCCCTTTTCTAGTCCCCCACTCCCCGAAAGTCCCGTAAGACCCCTTCCCTCCCCCTGTCCTCCCACCCACCCCTTCCCACTTCCCCGTTCTGGTTTTGCTGAATACTGCTTCACTGAGTCTTTCCAGAACAAGGGGCCACTCCTCCTTTCTTCTTGTACCTCATTTGATGTGTAGATTATGTTTTGGGTATTCCAGTTTTCTAGGTTAATATCCACTTATTAGTGACTGCATACCATGATTCACCTTTTAAGTCAGGGTTACCTCACTTTGTATGATGTTCTCTAGCTCCATCCATTTGCCTAAGAATTTCATGAATTCATTGTTTCTAATGGCTGAGTAGTACTCCATTGTGTAGATATACCACATTTTTTGCATCCACTCTTCTGTTGAGGGATACCTGGGTTCTTTCCAGCCTTTTGCAATTATAAATAGGGCTGCTATGAACATAGTAGAGCATGTATCCTTATTACATGGTGGGAATCCTCTGGGTATATGCCCAGGAGTGGTATAGCAGGATCTTCTGGAAGTGAGGTGCCCAGTTTTTGGAGGAACCGCCAGACTGATTTCCAGGGTGGTTGTACCAATTTGCAACCCCACCAGCAGAGGAGGAGTGTTCCTCTTTCTCCACACCCTCTCCAACACCTGCTATCTCCTGAATTTTTAATCTTAGCCATTCTGACTGGTGTAAGGTGAAATCTCAGGGTTGTTTTGATTTGCATTTCCCTAATGACTAATGAAGTTGAGCATTTTTTAAGATGCTTCTCCACCATCCGAATTTCTTCAGGTGAGAATTCTTTGTTTAACTCTGTACCCCATTTTTTAATAGGGTTGTTTGGTTTTCTGGAGTCTAACTTCTTTAGTTCATTATATATATTGGATATTAGCCCTCTATCTGATGTAGGATTGGTGAAGATCTTTTCCCAATTTGTTAGTTGCCGATTTGTCCTCTTGATGGTGTCCTTTGCCTTACAGAAACTTTGTAATTTTATGAGGTCCCATTTGTCAATTCTTGATCTTAGAGCATACGCTATTGGTGTTCTGTTCAGAAACTTTCTCCCTGTACCGATGTCCTCAAGAGTCTTCCCCAGTTTCTTTTCTATTAGCTTCAGAGTGTCTGGCTTTATGTGGAGTTCCTTGATCCATTTGGATTTGAGCTTAGTACAAGGAGACAAGGATGGATCAATTCACATTCTTCTGCATGCTGCCCTCCAGTTGAACCAGCACCATTTGTTGAAAAGGCTATCTTTTTTCCATTGGATGTTTTCAGCCTCTTTGTCGAGGATCAAGTGGCCATAGGTGTGTGGGTTCATTTATGGATCTTCAATCCTGTTCCATTGATCCTCCTGCCTGTCACTATACCAACACCATGCAGTTTTTAACACTATTGCTCTGTAGTATTGCTTGAGGTCAGGGATACTGATTCCCCCAGACTTTCTTTTGTTGCTGAGAATAGTTTTAGCTATCCTGGGTTTTTTGTTATTCCAGATGAATTTGATAATTGCTCTTTCTAACTCTGTGAAGAATTGAGTTGGGATTTTGATGGGTATTGCATTGGATCTGTATATTGCTTTTGGCAAAATGGCCATTTTAACTATATTGATTCTACCGATCCATGAGCGTGGGAGGTTTTCCCATTTTTTGAGGTCTTCTTCCAATTCCTTCTTCAGAGTCTTGAAGTTCTTGTCATACAGATCTTTCACATGTTTGGTAAGAGTCACCCCAAGATACTTTATACTGTTTGTGGCTATTGTGAAGGGGGTCATTTCCCTAATTTCTTTCTCAGCCTGCTTATCCTTTGAGTATAGGAAGGCCACTGATCTGCTTGAGTTGATTTTGTAACCTGCCACTTTGCTGAAGTTGTTTATCAGCTGTAGGAGCTCTCTAATGGAGTTTTTTGGGTCACTTGGGTAGATTATCATGTCATCTGCAAATAATGATAGTTTGACTTCTTCCTTTCCAATTTGTATCCCTTTGACCTCCTTATGTTGTCGAATTGCCCGAGCTAGTACCTCAAGTACAATATTGAAAAGATAAGGAGAAAGGGGGCAGCCCTGTCTAGTCCCTGATTTTAGTGGGATTGCTTCAAGTTTCTCTCCATTTAGTTTGATGCTGGCTACCGGTTTGCTGTATATTGCTTTTACTATGTTTAGGTATGGGCCTTGAATTCCTGTTCTTTCCAAGACTTTAAGCATGAAGGGATGCTGAATTTTGTGAAATGATTTTTCAGCATCCAATGAAATGACCATGTGGTTTTTTTCTTTGAGTTTGTTTATGTAGTGGATTGCATTGATGGATTTCCGTATATTGATCCTACCCTGCATTCCCGGGATAAAGCCTACTTGATCATGGTGGATGATCATTTTGATGTGTTCTTGGATTCGGTTGGCAAGAATTTTATTGAGTATTTTTGCATCGATGTTCATAAGGGACATTGGTCTGAAGTTCTCTTTCTTTGTTGGATCTTTGTGTGGTTTTGGTATCAGCGTAATTGTGGCTTTGTAGAAGGAATTGGGTAGTGTTCCTTCTGTTTCTATTTTGTGGAATAATTTGAAGAGTATTGGTGTTAACTCTTCTTTGAAGATCTGATAGAATTCTGCACTGAAACCATCTGGTCCTGTGCTTTTTTTGGTTGGAAGACTTTCTATGACTCCTTCTATTTCTTTAGGCATTATGGGACTGTTTAGATGATCTATTTGGTCCTGATTTAATTTTGGTATTTGGTATCTATCAAGGAAATTGTCCATTTCCTCCAGATTCTCCAGTTCTGTTGAGTACAGGCTCTTGTAGTAGGATCTGATGATTTTTTGGATTTCCTCAGTTTCCGTTGTTATATCTCCCTTTTCCTTACTAAGCTTGTTAATTTGGATACTTTCTCTGTGCCCTTTGGTCAGTCTGGCTAAGGGTTTATCTATCTTGTTGATTTTCTCTAAGAACCAGCTCCTGGTTTTGTTGATTCTTTGTATGGTTCTCTTTGTTTCTATTTGATTGATTTCGGCCCTGAGTTTGAGGATTTCCTGCCTTCTACTCCTCCTGGGTGAAATAGCTTCTTTTTGTTCTAGGGCTTTCAGGTGTGTCATTAAGCTGGTAATGTATGCTCTCTCCATTTTCTTTTTGGAGGCACTCAGGGCTATGAGTTTTCCTCTTAGCACTGCTTTTATTGTGTCCCATAGATTTGGGTATGTTGTGTCTTCATTTTCATTGTGTTCTAAAAAGTCTTTAATTTCTTTCTTTATTTCTTCCTTGACCAAGGTATCATTGAATAGAATATTGTTCAGTTTCCACGTGTATGTGGGTTTTCTGTTGTTTTTGTTGCTATTGAAGACCACTTTTACTCCATAGTGATCTGATAGGAGGCATGGGATTATTTCGATCTTCTTATATTTGTTGAGGTCTGTCTTGTGACCAATTATATGGTCGATTTTTGAGAAGGTACCATGAGGTGCTAAGAAAAAGCTATATTCTTTTGCTTTAGGATAGAATGTTCTATATATATCTGTTAAATCTAATTGGTCCAAACCTTCAATTAGTTTCATTGTGTCCCTGTTTAGTTTATGTTTTCCTGATCGGTCCATTGAGGAAAGTGCAGTGTTGAAGTCACCCACAATTATTGTGTTAGGTGCAATGTGTGCTTTGAGCTTTAATAAAGTTTCTTTTACGAAAGAGGGTGCCCTTGCATTTGGGGCATAGATGTTCAGGATTGAGAGTTCTTCTTGTTGTATTTTTCCTTTGACCAGCAAGAAGTGTCCCTCAGAGTCTCTTTTGATGACTTTGGGTTGAAAGTCAATTTTATCTGATATAAAAATGGCTACTCCAGCTTGTTTCCTGAGTCCATTTCCTTGTAAAATTGTCTTCCAGCCTTTTACTCTAAGGTAGTGTTTGTCTTTGACCCTTAGGTGTGTTTCCTGTAAGCAGCAAAATATAGGGTCTTGTTTACGTATCCAGTCAGTTATTCTATGTCTTCTTATTGGGGCATTGAGTCCATTGATGTTAATAGATATTAAGGAATAGTGATTGTTACTTCCTGTCATTTTTGACGTTATTTTTTAAATTTGATTGGTTAACTTCTTTGGGTTTGATGAAAGGTTACTATCTTGATTTTTCCAGGGTGAAGTTTCCCTTCTTGTATTGGTGTTTTCCTCCTATTATGCTTTGTAGGGCTGGGTTTGTGGATAGATATTGGGTAAACTTTGTTTTGTCATGGAATATCTTAGTTTCTCCATCTATGGTGATTGAGAGTTTTGCTGGATATAGTAGTTTTGGCTGGCATTTGCGTTCTCTTAGAGTCTGCATGAGATCAGCCCAGGATCTTCTAGCCTTCATAGTCTCAGGTGAAAAGTCTGCTGTGATTCTGATAGGTCTTCCTTTATATGTTACTTGCCCTTTTTCTCTTACTGCCTTTCATATTCTTTGTTTAGTACATTTGGTGTTTTGATTATTATGTGACGGGAAGTATTTCTGTTCTGGTCCAGTCTGTTTGGAGTTCTGTAGGCTTCTTGTATATTCATGGGCATCTCTCTCTTTTGGTTAGGGAAGTTTTCTTCCATAATTTTATTGAAGATATTTGCTGGTCCTTTAAGTTGTAAATCTTACTCTCATCTATGCCTATAATCCTTAGGTTTGGTCTTCTCATTGTGTCCTGGATTTCCTGGATATTTTGGGTTACAAGCTTTTTGCATTTTGCATTTTCTTTAACTGTTGAGTCCATGGTTTCTATGGTATCTTCAGCATCTGAGATTCTTTCTTCTATCTCTTGTATTCTGTTGTTGATATTTGCATCTATATCCACTGATTTCTTCCCAAGGCTTTCTATCTCCAAAGTTGTCTCTCTTTGAGTTTTCTTAGTTGTTTCTACTTCTGATTTTAGATCCTGGATGGTTTTGCTTAGCTCCTTCACTTGCTTGTTTGTGCTTTCCTGTAATTCTTTAAGAGATTTTTGTGTTTCCTCTTTCATGACCTCACCCTGTTGACCAAAGTTTTCCTGTATTTCTTTAAGTGTTTTTTGTGTTTTCTCATTATTGGCTTTTGTATTCTCCTGGATTTCTTTCAATGATTTTTGTGTTTCCCTTGCAAGGGCTTCTAACTTTTGATCCATTTTCTCCTGAATTTCTTTAAGTATGTCCTTCATGTGTTCCTGTATCAGCATCATGACCAGTGATTTCAAATCCCAATCTTGTTTTACTGGTGTGATGGGGGTATCCAGGACATGCTGGTAAAGGAGATTTGGGTTCAGATGTTGCCATATTGCCTTGATTTCTGTTAGTGACGTTCCTGCGTTTGCCTTTTGCCATCTAGTTCTCACTGGTGTTAGTTGGTCTTGTCAATGCTGGACTCACCAGTGCAACCTGCCCCTTCCCAGGTGGCCTCTGGTGCACAGCTTACCTCCTGTACTGCCTGGCAAATGGGTGCTGTTGCCCAGGCTGTTCAGACCCCGAAGCAGACACCTGAAGGTTCCTGCTGGGGCCTGCTGGATTCACAGGAGCACACCGATTTCTCCCCGCTGGCTGCCCGGAAGCCCTTCTTGCCTCTTGCAGGTCCTGGAGATGTGGTGTTGCTGCCCAGGCTGATCTGGATCCGGAGTCGGAGAGGTCTGATGGCTACCGCCAGAGGCCGCAGGACTGAAGCCTAAGCTCTGTGTCACAGGAGCGAGCTGTGCTGTGAGCTCCCAGACTGCCTCTGGGTGCACACCAGGTCTCCTGTACTTCCTGGAGACTGAGTGCTGTGGCCCAGTCTTTTCAGATCCCAAAGCAGGCACCTGAAGGATCCTACTGGGGCCCGCTGGATTCACTGGAGCACACGGACTTCTCCCAGCTGGCCGCCCGGAAGCCCCTCTTGCCTCTTGCAGGACCTGGAGATGTGGTGTTCCCGCCCAGGCTGATCTGGATCAGGAAGTGGAGAGGTCTGAGGGCTACCGCCAGAGGCCTCAGGACTGAAGCCTAAGCTCCTTGCCACAGGAGCGAGCTGTGCTGTGAGCTCCCAGACTGCCCTCCATCTCATTCTTTACAGAAAGAGAAAGAAAACTATTTTTAAAATTTTTTATCGTCTTAGCAATTAGGGAACTAAAAATCAAAATAAGTTTGAGGATTTATCTTACTTCAGTTAGAATGACTAAGATCAAACAAACAAGCAATAATAAATGCTGGAGAGGATGTACAGAAAAGGAAACCCTTACTCACTGTTTCTGGGATTGCAAACCAGTGTAGCTGCTGTGGAAATCAGTATATTATCATATGTAATTTTAGGGAAATGAATATTATTATCTATATGACATATATATTTAAACTAAATTCCCCAATATGAATTTACAATGCCCTCCTTATGTGCCACAGAGTAATAAAAAAACCTAGCATCAGGCCTCAGAAACTTTCAAGTAGTTGGTCATGTAAGTCCAACCAAGCTGTTTTGGTTGCCATTTGTTGCCTCCCAGAGTTAGAGTTATGTTCCTAATGCCAAAGACACCATTCATTTTAGACACAGGACTTGGAGGATTCTCTCATTGAGAACTAACTTTCATGGCACCAAAAGCATCTCAGGTAGGTAATCAACCAACAGTCTTACACAGTTAGGATGTCTGTGATGTACAACAATAAATAGAATGACACAATAACTCTAAGGATTTAACCTAAGGTTACATACCTGGATGTAACCAGCATTCTCTAATTGCTCTAAAGGACTGCTCAACAAGAAGGAAGTCATGTCTTCTATGTGAAACCTAGCTGACTCTTAGAATCTTTCTACCCCATCTTGTTCCCTGAGCCTTAGGGATGGAAGATGTGTTATAGATATATCACTTTTTCTGAATTCCACACAATCACTTGTTCTCTACATTCCACTAAGGAATGCTGAGAGTGGGAGAAACAGTCTTCCTTAGGGAAGAATGCACTATTTTTCTTTTATCCAAAGCCACATAGCCAGTCTTGAAAACATATACATACGTTGTAATAACAGACTAAGCACGATGTATTTAAAAAATTAAAGAGAAAGAGATCATGAATTTGATAGTGAAGGAGACATAACATGGGAGGGATTAAAGGGAGAAAGAGGAAGAGAGAAAAGTAGTACAATTATATTTTAATTTCAAAGTATTTGCCTTAAATTATTAAAAATTATACATAGTTTATTTACTGCTATTGTTTTTAAAGACTACATAGGAATATAAAGTATGGTAAACAAATCATTGTTTTTAATTATTGTATCTAAGGATACTGAACTATATTCTTATAAATTTTATGAATAAAAAGATCATTTGAACTCTAAAAGACCATTATTCCTTATGTCTAATGGCATTACTACTATGAATCAGACTCTCAGTAGTTGACATAGATATAGATCAGTTGACAAAACTGATATAGATGGTGCTATGATTTTATTCCTGTCTTCCACTGGCTTTATAATTTCCTTTTTATAATCAGTCTGTTTCAAACACACTTTTCTTAAAATTTATTATTATTCTCTAGAAGCCTCAACCTGAGTCAAAAACCTCCTGTCTCATCACAATATTTCAAATCCTATTCTAACGTTGATAAAAGATGCAAACATAAGAAACACCAGAATTGGTTTCTCATGCCCATAGAAATTCTTAGCTAGACCTTACATTTGTATAACTAACATTTATATATATATATATATATATATATATATATATATATATATATATATATATATATATATATATATGGGTCTCATGTTTAACTGAAAATTAAGTGTGCTTTAATATTTTTCACATATTTAATTTTCATCTTTGTTCTCCAACTTTAATTTTCAGTAAAGAAAGACAACATATAATATGGTTAACATCATGTTCCCTAAATAGAAAAGAGCAGTGAATAGCTCATACAATTCTATATTATGATAATGATAATACATACTGCCCTACAGACAAAACATCAAAGTACAGAGCTATAATCACATTTGACTTACAGGTAGACCAGTTGTCTTTGCTTTCAATATCTCATGTTAGAATGCTGTGAAGTGTTGTCATAATGACTGATAGAGTGGTGAAGCTGTAAAGTCAGGAGAATGATTTAGCTATACCAGTATAAATGGTACCTCTCTTGTACAGCAATCCTTTTAAGTAGAATAGAAAACTACCTACATATGAGCGAGTTTAGAGTGCATTCTAAAAATCTATTTCCTCAGAGATTCCTAAGATTACATAGGTAATTTAATTGTCTTTATGTGAAACATAAGTGAAGATACAGTGAACCTGAGTTTGTACCATGTTTATATCAAAATAACCATAAGGCAGGTTTTAAGATACCAAGGAAGAGTGTACACCCATCATACCCATGTTGTTAGGAGATGGATTTCTTACTAGAACAATAAGAAGAGTGTATAGAAAAAAAAAAAGAAGAGTGTATAGAAAAGGAGAAAAATTGGAATTAACCTTATATATTTTAGGTTACAAAATTTTGATTAGATTCCTATACATATTTATGGTTTTATAATATCATTTATTTTCTTTAATTTGTGTAATGTAAACCAGTAGAAATTCTTCAAAAATTTATGGGGTTGTATGTGTGTATGTGTGTTTGTGTTTGTGTGTGTGTGTGTATGTATTTCTACATGTTGACTACCAGCAATTTGTCTTTTTTCTGCCATATTCTCTATTAAGGAAGAATTCCAACTATTGATACCTACTGGAATTTGACAATACATTTCTTTTTTACCAGGTTTACTTTGAAAGTAACATGAAAATTGATGTCTAACAAAGATACAGATCAGTGAATCAATGCATTTTATATAGCATGTTAAGCTCACTGAACTTTTTCTTCCATTTAGTTCCAACACTTGAACTAATAAAATCAGGTGATCAGGATACATATGTTCCTATGTTCTATTCTCAAAAAAAAAAAAAAAAAAAGAAGAAAAGAAAAGAAAAGAAGAAAATTCCACTTCTATATTTAACCTTTTTGGACTTGAAAATGAAAAAAAAATGTTATGCCTCAATTCACAGTGATGTTGTAATGGGTATTTGATAAGTAGACTTTTCAAAAGTTTATATAAATTGGCGCAAAAAAATTTGGGAAAATGAGAAATGTAGAGCCTTTTTTTTTTAAAAAGAAAATATTGATTCAATTGGTGAAAAGTATAAAACAACAACATGTAAAGTCTTTAAATTGTATGGAGGCACACCGGGGAGAGTAAAACTTCCATTCTCAAAAGTACACTCCATTTTAATTGAAACAGTTGCCTGTTGACTTACAGTTCACTCCATGAGACTTCTCTCCAACTCCCCCAGCTCTGTGGAACTTAAGCTGCATCTCAGGTTGACACTGTCAAGAAGACAGATGCGTCTTCTCTCTCTGCTCCCAAGCTGGTGTTACAGTTTTACTTCTGAATGGCATAGTCACCAGTTCTAACATTTTCCAGTTTTCTGTTGGATCTCTGTGCTACTTATCTGCCAACAGATGAGGAGGAAGGGTTTATTCAAGCTCACAGTTCAGATGTCTCCATGCATGCTTCCTTGGCTCCTTTGCCGGTGAACCTATAACAAAGCACTTATTATCACATGTGTGAGAGCAAGGTGAAGGAAGCTTATCTCTTAATGGCCAGGAAATGAGAGAAGAACAGGGTTGTCTCAATATCACCTTCACGAGGATGCTCACATGACCTTACTCCCTCCTTTATATTCCTACCATTCAAAGGCTCTACTGTCTCCCGTTAGTGGAATGGGCTGGCAGCAAAGCCTTAAACACATAGGCATTTAAGGGACATTTATTCAAACCATACAGTCTCTGTTACCCCACCTGGCCTAACTTCTACCTATTTGATTGAAATTATTCTACAACTTGATAGTAAAACTTTTCTTATAAAGAAAGAGAACATAAAATAACCAAAGCAAAATGAAAAGATGGATTTGAGTGTTCATAAATCCTATTTAAAAACAAAACAAAACAAAATGAAAGGAAATGAAATTTACCATGACGTGAACTTGGTGGTGCACATCTTTAATCCCTTGGAAGGTAGAGGTAAGAGGATCTCTGAGTTCAAGCCCAGCTTGGTCTAGATAGGGAAGGAAGGAGGGAGGGAGGGAGGAGAAAGAGAGAGAGACAGAGACAGACAGACAGACAGAGAGAGAGAGAGAATGAGAAAGAGACTATTTAAAATCTGTTCCCCCAAGATATCTCCCAATTCTCACCCCAAAACATACCGCAGGATTATAATTATCAAGGCATTATGGGGACATTTAAAAATGAGTTTATGTAAAACATGTAAGCTTTTATTATTGTTATATATACTTGTTAGTGTATATATGTGGGGGGTGATTTGGGTGGTGGCCAGAGGTCAATGCTGTATGTCTTCTGTCATCATTTCTCCCCTTATTTTATGAATCAGGGTCTCTTACTAACCCTGGGCATTGATTTGGCGGGGTTAGCCGGACAATGAGCTGTAGAGACCCATCTGTCTCCACCTTCAGGCACAGGGATTACAAGTAGTGTGACTTCGTCTGACTTTATGTGGGTTCTGGAGATCTGAGCTCAAGTCCTCCTGCCTGAATGGCTAGCCCTTTGCCAGCCAAGGCCTCCTCCGAGCCCTTTACATATCGTTTTTGAGGACTACATTTATTTTGCCCCAAAGAAGAAAAGTTTCATCTAGTATTTTTTTCTACATAAAATAAATTAAAGATGGGCAAAGTGGATGTCTGTAATCTTAGCACCAGGGAAGTGGATGCAGCAGTATCAGGAATTTCAGTCCATCTTCTGGGCTATGTAGCAAATTTGAGTCCAGATCTTAACAGCCATATGCCCATGAAAATAAAAGAAAAATAGAAAAAATAATTTAAAGTGATATTAAGCTTCATAAATTAAGGAAGATTATTTAAAAGCTACCAGTTCTCTTTTGCTATATTTTATATTTTAATGAGAAAATAAGCTGAGATAACTTCAAGAAAAAAAGAAATCTATTTTTATTGTATAGAAAAATTTAGAAAGTACCTACATCTGTGCTACTTGGTAGAAGACAGATTTTATTACCTGTGACATTTTAATGAACAGACTTTTTAAGCTTGTTTTCTTAATGAGTAATTTTTAGCCTATGTACGTACAACTTTATAATTTTAAGTTCTCAGGTTGCATTTCAGAAAAGTTTATGTAATGAAACAGTTAAAATATAAATTCGATGTAACAGGATGTTTGCTGTTATTGAAGCCTGTTTAATTTGCAAAGAGGTTTAATTTGATAAGATTTCTCTAAATCTTATCTTTATTTTATTTTCCCTAGACAAGAACAACAGAAGATGGAAAGAAGACATATTTGAGATGATTGGTTACATTCTGAAGAAAAACCTGGCTTTTCAAAAAGGACTTTATTTACTATTATTACTATTATTATTATTAAACAGTGTTTAAAAAAAGATGATCAAACTTAACCATCTACATCCAGGAAATGTTTTTTGTCTTAATTTCTTTTCCTTTTTTATTGAAAATACACTGTTTTTCATACAATACATTCTGATCGTGGTTTTCCTGCCCTCTCATTCCTCCTCACCTCCCGCCCCTACTCCAGTTCACACCCTTTCTCTCATTAGAAAACAAACAGGCATCACAAAGGAGATGAAGTGAAAGCAAAAGATTTGACTAAGACAAAACAAACAACAGAAACAAAAAGAGCTGAAGAAAATGCATAAGAAATCTTTAGATGTAGAGACACACACACATTCGCATCTACAGAAATCTCATAAAGACACAAATCGAAAACTGTAATATATAAGCAAGAGACCTGTAGAGTCAAAAAAATCCAAAAACTAAACCGAACAAAAATCCTCTCAAACCTTCTTAAACAAACCAACCCAAACATACAAATAACAACAAAGAGTTATGAGACAAAACCAAAAAAGGCTAAACATGAGACTAAAAAGCTTCAAAAGGGGCTGGAGAGATGGCTCAGAGGTTAACAGCACTGATTGCTCTGCCAGAGGTCCTGAGTTCTAGTCTCAGCAACCACATGGTGGCTCACGACCACTTGCAATGGCAACCAATGCCTTCTAGTGTGTCTAAAGACAGCCACAGTGTACTCATATACATAAAACCAATCAATCAATCTAAATATAAAAGCTTCAAAAATACCATTGAGTATTTTGGACATCTATTAAATGTCCAGCCAAGGTCCAACCTAATGTCATTCTGATGAGAACTCATCACACTGCACTTGATACTATAAGACAGAAGGTTCAGAAAATCTTGCCTGTTCTTCTTTAATCCTGCCAGCCAAAATGGAATCTTTTTTTTCTTCTGTTTGCCTTTCCATAGGAAAACGATCTTTTTTCTTTTTTTATTTGATATATTTTTTATTTACATTTCAAATGATTTCCCCTTTTCTAGACCCCCACTCCCCAAAAGTCCCATCAGCCCCCTTCCCTCCCCCTGTTTTCCCACCCAACCCTTCCCACTTCCCTGTTCTGGTTTTGCCCTATACTGCTTCACTGAGTCTTTCCAGAACCAGGGGCCACTCCTCCATTCTTCTTGTATCTCTTTTGATGTGTGGATTATGTTTTTGGAATTCCAGTTTTCTAGGTTAATATCCACTTATTAGTGAGTGCATACCATGATTCATCTTTTGAGTCTGGGTTACCTCACTTAGTATGATGTCAGAAGATTCCCCAGCATGTAATAAGGATACATGTTCCACTATGTTCATAGCAGCCCTATTTATAATTGCCAGAAGCTGGAAAGAACCCAGGTATCCCTCAACAGAAGAGTGGATGCAAAAAATGTGGTATATATACACAATGGAGTACTATTCAGCCATTAGAAACAACGAATTCAAGAAATTCTTAGGCCAAAATGGAATCTTAAGACTAGCAACCTTTCCTTGTGAAGTCATGTTAGTGAATATTGTTGGCCTTATGGGCCATAGGGTCTTTCTGGTAATTACTCATCTCTGCTGCTGCAGTACAGAAACTTCCAAAGACAATAAATAAATAGTTGGAAACTTGTAAGTTTTCTAACAAAGCCTTATTGACAAGGCAAGCCAACCACAGTTTGCCTATCTCAGCTTTATAATTTAACTTACCTGAAAACAGGATTCCTTTGTCTCCTAAGATCCCTTGATGAGGTGCATGGATGTGTCCATTGAGGGGACAGTTGATGTTTTTAAATGTGGGATAGATGAGTGACTTTTGATAGTTATTTCATTTGGAAAGCTGATATCTTTGTTTTACCAAAGCACTTAATTTTACTTAATAAAAGGAGATCTATTATATTTTTAAAATCAGAACTTTTGTTACTCTGCTTTCAGGTTCTTATATGAATTAAAATAATACTATAATTTGTGATTTATTTTTTGTTATAGTTTCTTTTCTATGATAAGTTATAATAATATTATTTATTATTCTTTAAATTTTTTATATATGTATGAATATATTTTGATTATATGTACCTTCACATTGTTTCCAATACCCCCAGGGGCTACCAACTTGTTTTCGCCTCAACTTCATGTCCTTGTTTTATTGTTGTTGTTGTTATTATTATTATTATTGTTATTATTATTATTGAGGGAGGACCTGACCAATCTCAAGCCAGTCAGAATTCCAACATAGGGTGTGTATAAGGGATTCTAGGGCTTCTGCCCTAGCTGTGGATCCATGGGAAGCTGATGGCTGTTCTTTAGGGATGTGGCCAATGGTAGATTTCCTATGCTCCATTGCATGGCTCAATACCCATGTACAGATTGTTGGCACTAATTGGAATAGAGAGGTTATTTTTAGTAATATTGTACTTTTTGAAAACGGTTATTGATTCTTTGTGATTTTTACTTCACGTATCCCAATCCCACTCATCCTCCTGTCCCTTTGTTTTTGCCCTCCACTTTTGCAGCCTCTTCCCTAAAACAAAATAAATTAAAATAAGATAGAATGAACAACAACAACAACTACAACAAAATCTTCTCATGGAAACTGTACTGTGTTACAGTGTGTCACACAGCCTACTCCTCTGCCCACGCATCTTCACCTTCGAATGTTCATTGCAATGAGTCATTGCTCTGTTTCAAGGCCTCTACTCCACAATCAATACTGGATGCTCAAGGGGGACTCTTCTAGGATATCCTCTTGTTACCCTGTGGCATGGAGATCCTGTAGCTTTGGATTTGTAGGACTGGCCCTTTCACATGACCCAGCAGATCATAGATGGGGTAGCTGTTGGGGGTGGACTAACTCAGAGCCCTGGACATGGGCCTGGGAGGTAGCCGAGTTGGTCAGTCTACCAGCTTTCCTGTGCCCACGCTGCCAGGGCGAGCTATCCAGCACTTCCCCAGCTAGTTCTCCAAATGCTGCAGCAGGCCCTTTCACATGACCCAGCAGATCATAGATGGGGTAGCTGTTGGGGGTGGACTAACTCAGAGCCCTGGACATGGGCCTGGGAGGTAGCCGAGTTGGTCAGTCTACCAGCTTTCCTGTGCCCACGCTGCCAGGGCGAGCTATCCAGCACTTCCCCAGCTAGTTCTCCAAATGCTGCAGCAGGCAAGGGACAATGTCAGCTCTCCTGCTATCGTGTCCTCAGAGCTGGCTCATCTGTGCCTTTGCCACCAGGACCAGTTCTACTGTGCTGCCCAGGTGAAGTACTATCCTGTCCCGCTGGACCTAGTTATTCGGGGAGTTGAGTAGGACTGAGCCTGAAAGAGAAACGGGCGGGAAAGAAGAGCGAGGCCAAGCAAAAAGGGGGTGTCTTGTCAAAGCCTCTTTAATGAAAAGCAAAACGTCTGGTTTTGAACGCACCAGAGAGGAAGTAGTGAGGGGCTGAGGGGAATGTTAAAAGCACAGAAGGAGGAAAGGTCATCGGGGCAGATGCTGGCTGTGGCATCCAGCAGCTTTTCTGGAATGCTGGTTCTGCCTAGACAACCCCAGGTGTTCGGCCATGATAAGAACCAGTTGATCAGCCTTGTGTGAAGAGGGAGTGGTTCAGCTGTAAACTGTAAGGTCAGTGGACTCTCAAGGTAAGAGCTGTTGAGAGTCTGGTTTTCTAGAATTTGGTCTCCCACAAGGTACAGGGCTTGCACTTCTGAATGCTGCAGCTGGTGAGGAGCAGGGCCAGCTTTCCACCTGTCATCGACCTCAGGGCTAGCTCTTCCACTTACTGCAGGCAGCGAGGAGTGAGGGATGAGAGGTGAGGGGTGAGATGTCTGTTTCATCTAAGCCACCTAATGGCAGACAAGGCGTAGGGCCAGCTTTCCTATGCTCATGCCCTTGGGACATTTCCGTATCCCCGCCATCAGGGTCAGCCCTACTGTGCTGCCCATGGAAGGAATAGGGCCAGCTCACCAGAGTGTAAAGCCTCAGGCAGCAATCCAGACAAGGGACGTCTTCATGGCCTTTGGTGGTAACATGGACCTGGGACAACAGGTCCATGGTAATAGAGACCTAGACAACAGGACCATGGCCCCCAATAGCAGCATTGGCCTGGATTTCTCCATGACCTTGGATAGCAGCGTAGGCCACTCAGATCAACATGTCTACCTGTGGCAGCGTAAAACTCAGATACCCACATGGACACTGATGGCAGTCTAGACCATTGACATCCGCTTAGCTTTTGGTAGTAACTCTGGCCAAAGATATCAACACAGACCCCAGCTGCAAAAGGTCCATGGATCCAGACATGATCCTTGGACAGATGTGATCCTGGCCTGGCCCAGGACCCACTGTGGCCTCCTCATATCTGCCTGTTGGTGACTCTCTAGTTCCATTGTTTCCCGCAGTATAGGAACCCTTGGCTTTGCTTTTCCTTCAATCTCCCCACTCTGTACACACTTTCCTATTGCTCCCTCATACATCTGTTCAACACAGTGGCACCCACCACTGGTGCTTGACTGACTTTCTTCTGGTCTCCCTAGTTTGAAGTGATGAGGGCAGGGACTTGGGTGTCTTTCTTCCAGTTGACATGGGCTGGCCTAATAATTTATTATTTTTAATCATTTAAGCATTTAATTTTGTGTTTGCTTGGTTTTAACAGATGCCTTACTTTTGGTTTGTTAGACTTTAGCAAAAAAAAAAAATTCTATTAAAGCTAAATTTGAATTTCATATAAACAATGACATTTTCATTATAGGAAAGTTTCATTCACTATTTGGGGCACCAGTGTATTAAAGTTCATTATTTATTTGAAATTCAAATTGGAGGGGCATTTGCATTTTATATGGTAGCCCTAGTTAATCTCTCACCTTGATACTTTCAAAACATACTCAGGAAGTCAGTTGACATTTACCATAGCCTAGGGTGTTATCATTATTAATAGTTGGCTCTAAATGTCTTCTCATCAGCTTTCCATGTAGTTAGCTAAAGTCTTGTTCTATAATAAATTTAAATTACTATATCCAAAAGCAAATTACGCATGTTTTCCACCCTACAAATGTAGGAGAGCTGTTTCTTGTGTGAACTTTATTGGTTTGTGTGTGTGTGTGTGTGTATGTGTGTGCCCTAGTTTTCCTGACTAACCTCTTATTCTTAGTTCATATGAACCAATGTGCTACAATTCCTATTTATCAATGCATTCCTTCCCTTTTGGTATTTAAAATTTCCTACAAGCTAGTGTCATACTATACTTCATAATTCCAATATCAAGGCAAAATTAAGATATGGTTATTCAAACACTCTTATTAGTGTTTATTAGAACCTTAATCACAGTAAATTTGTAAAATAGCGGCAGCAGGCTGCTTTAAATGAAAAAACCTTTTCTTCTTTCGATTTGTCGTAAGTTGAAATAACCTAATAACCTTGTCTATATAGTTTTAGTTGATTACTCTTCTAACAATACCCTCTTCTTTTTTTTAAGATTCTTTTTTTTATTGATATATTTTTATTTACACTTAAAATCATTTCCCCTTTTCCGGGTCCCCACTCCCCGCAAGTCCCATAAGCCCTCTTCCGTCCCCCTGTTCTTCCATCCACCCCTTCCCATTTCCCTGTTCTGGAATTCCCCTATACTCTTGCACTGAGTCTTTCCAGAACCAGGGGCCACTCCTCCATTCTTTTGGGACATCATTTAATTTGTGGATTATGTCCTGGGTATTCAAAGTTTCTAGGCTAATATCCACTTATCAGTGAGTGCATACCATGAATGATCTTTTGAGACTGGGTTACCTCACTTAGTATGATGTTTTCCAGCTCCATCCATTTGTCTAAGAATTTCATGAATTCATTGTTTCTAATAGCTGAATAGTACTCCATTGTGTAAATATACCACATTTTTTGTATCCATTCCTCCGTTGAAGGACACCTAGGTTCTTTCCAGCTTCTGGCTACTACAAATAGGGCTGCTATGAATATAGTTGAGCATGTGTCCTTATTGCATGCTGAAGAATCCTCTGGATATATGCCCAGGAGTAGTATAACAGGGTCCTCAGGAAGTGACATGCCCAGTTTTCTGAGGAACCGCCAGACTGATTTCCAAAGTGGTTGTACCATCTTGCAATCCCACCAGCAGTGCAGGAGTGTTCCTCTTTCTCCACATCCTCACCAACACCTGCTGTCTCCTGATTTTTTGACCTTAGCCATTCTGACTGGTGTGAGATGAAATCTCAGGGTTGTTTTGATTTGCATTTCCCTAATTATTAATGATGTTGAACATTTCTTAAGGTGTTTCTCAGCTCTCTGAAGTTCTTCATGTGAAAATTCTTTGTTTAGCTCCGTACCCCACTTTTTAATGGGGTTATTTGTTTCTCTGGGTTCTACTTTCTTGAGCTCTTTGTATATATTAGATATCAGCCCTCTGTCGGATTTAGGATTGGTGAAGATCCTTTCCCAGTCTGTTGGTTGACGTTTTGTCCTTTTGACGGTGTCCTTTGCCTTACAGAAACTGTAGTTTTATGAGGTCTCATTTGTCAATTCTTGATCTTAGAGCATAAGCTATTGGTGTTTTATTCAGGAACTTTTCCCCTGTGCCCATGTCCTCAAGGGTCTTCCCCAGTTTCTTTTCCATTAGTTTCAGTGTGTCAGGTTTTATGTGGAGGTCCTTGATCCATTTGGAGTTGAGCTTGGTACAAGGAGATAAGAATGGATAGATGCGCATTCTTCTGCATGCTGACCTCCAACTGAACCAGCTCCATTTGTTGAAAAGACTATGTTTTTTTCACTGGATGCTTTCAGCTCCTTTGTCGAAGACCAAGTGACCATAGGTGTGTTGGTTCATTTCTGGGTCTTCAATCCTATTCCATTGATCCGCCTGCCTGATATTGTACCAATACCATGCAGTTTTTTATCACTATTGCTCTGTAGTAGAATTTAAAGTCTGGGATATTGAATCCCCCTGAAGTTCTTTTACTGCTGAGAATAGTTTTAGCTATCCTGGGTTTTTTGTTATTCCAGATGAATTTGAGAATTGCTCTTTCTAGCTCTATGAAGAACTGGGTTGGGATTTTTATGGGAATAGCATTGAATCTGTAGATTGCCTTTGGCAAGATGGCCATTTTAACTATATTAATCCTGCCAATCCACGAGCATGGAAGATTTTTCCATTTTCTGAGATCTTCTTCGATTTCCTTCTTCATAGATCTGAAGTTCTTGTCATATAGGTCTTTCACTTGTTTAGTTAGAGTCACCCCAAGATACTTTATGCTGTTTGTAGCTATTGTGAAGGGGGTCATTTTTCTAATTTCTTTCTCAGTCTGCTTATCCTTTGAATATATAAAGGCTACTGATTTGCTTGCATTGATTTTGTAGCTAGCCACTTTGCTAAAGTTGTTTATCTAGTAGAGTTTTTAGGGTCACTTAAGTATATGATCATATCATCTGCAAATAGTGATAATTTGATTTCTTCCTTTCCAATTTGTATCCCTTTGACTTCCTTCTGTTGTCTAATTGCTCTAGCTAGGACTTCAAGAACTATATTGAAAAGATATGGAGAGAGGGGGCAGCCGTGTCTAGTCCCTGATTTTAGTGGGATTGCTTCAAGTTTCTCTCCATTTAGTTTGATGTTGGCTATCGGTTTGCTTTATATTGCTTTTACTATGTTTAGATATGGGCCTTGAATTCCTGTCCTTTCCAAGACTTTTAGCATGAAAGGATGCTGAATTTTGTCAAATACTTTTTCAGCATCTAATGAAATGATCATGTGGTTTTTTTCTTTGAGTTTGTTTATGTAGTGGATAGCATTTATGGATTTCCTTATATTGAACCATCGCTGCATCCCTGGGATGAAGCCTACTTGATCATGGTGGATGATCGTTTTGATGTGTTCTTGGATTCGGTGGGCAAGAATTTTATTTAGTATTTTTGAATAGATATTCATAAGGGAAATTGGCCTGAAATTCTCTTTCTTAGTTGGATCTTTGTGTGGTTTTGGTATCAGCGTAATAGTGGCTTCGAAGAAGGAGATGGGTAGTGTTCCTTCTGTTTCTATTTGGTGGAAGAGTTTGAAGAGCATTGGTGTTAAGTCTTCTTTGAAGGTCTGATAGAATTCTGCACTGAAACCATCTGGTCCTGTGCTTTTTTTGGTTGGAAGCCTATCTATGACCCCTTCTATTTCTTTAGGGGTTATGGGTCTGTTTAGATGATCTATTTGATCCTGGTTCAATTTTGGTAATTGGTATCTGTCTAAGAAAATGTCCATTTCCTCCAGATTCTCCAGTTGTGTTGAGTACAGGTTTTTGTAGTAGGATCTGATGATTTTTTGAATTTCCTCGGTTTCTGTTGTGATATCTCCGTTTTCATTTCTAATTTTGTTAATTTGGATACTTCCTCTGTGCCCTTTGGTTAGTCTGGCTAAGGGTTTATCTATCTTATTGATTTTTTCAAAGAACCAGCTTTTGGTCTTGTTGATTCTTTGTATGGTTCTCTTGGTTTCTACTTGATTGATTTCATCCCTGAGTTTGATGATTTCTTGTCTTCTCCTCCTCCTGGGTGAATTAGCTTCTTCTGGCCCAAGGTTTTCAGTTTTTCTGTTAATCTTCTAGTGTAAGCTCTCTCGAATTTCTTTTTGAAGGCACTCAAAGCTATGAGTTTTCCTCTTAGCACTGCTTTCATTGTGTCCCATAGATTTGTGTATGTTGTGCCTTCATTTTCATTAAATTCTAAGAAATCTTTGATTTCTTTCTTTATTTCTTCCTTGACTAAGGTATCATTGAGTAGAGTATTATTCAGTTTCCTTGTGTATGTGGGCTTTCTGTTGTTTTTAGTGTTACTAAAGACCACTTTTACTCCATAGTGATCTTATAGGAGGCATGGGATTATTTCAATCTTCTTATATTTGTTGAGGTCTGTCTTGTGACCAACTATATGATCTATTTTGGAGAAGGTACCATGAGGTGCTGAGAAAAAGGTATATTCTTTTGCTTTGGGATGAAAAGTTCTATATATAGCTGTTAAATCCAATTGGTTCAAAGCTTCAATTAGTTTCATTGTCTCCCTGTTTAGTTTCTGTTTTCCTGATCGGTCCATTGGTGAAAGTGGAGTGTTGAAGTCACCCACAATTATTGTGTTAGGTGCAATGTGTACTTTGAGCTTTAGTAACGTTTCTTTTATGAATGAGGGTGCCCTTGTATTTGGGGCATAGATTTTCAGGATTGAGAGTTCCTGTTGGATTTTTCCTTTGACCAGCAAGTAGTGACCTTCCATGTCTCTTTTGATGACATTAGGTTGAAAGTCAATTTTATCTGAAATTAGAATGGCAACTCCGGCTTGCTTCCTGAGACCATTTGCTTGTAGAATTGTCTTCCAGCCTTTTACTCTAAGGTAGTTTTTGTCTTTGACATTGAGGTGTGTTTCCTGTAAGCAGCAAAATGTAGGGTCCTGTTTACGTAACCAGTCTGTTAGTCTATGTCTTTTTATTGGGGAATTGAGTCCATTGATGTTAAGAGATATCAATGAGTAGTGGTTATTGCTTCCTAACATTTTTGATTTTAATTGTATACGTGTGTGGTTATCGTCTTTGTGTTTGATGAAAGAAGCTTAATATCCTGCTCTTGCCAGGGTATAGTTTCCCTCGTTGTAATGGTGCTTTCCCCCTATTAACCTTTGTAGGGCTGGGTTTGTAGAAAGATATTGTGCAAATTTGGTTTTGTCGTGGAATGTCCTGGTTTCTCCATCTATAGTAATTGAGAGTTTCGCTGGGTATAGTAGTCTCGGCTGGCATTTGTGTTCTCTTAGAGTTTGCATGAGCTCCGCCCAGGATCTTCTAGCTTTCATGGTCTCTGGTGAGAAATCTGGTGTAATTCTGATAGGTCTTACTTTATATGTTACTTGCCCTTTTTCTCTTACTGCCCTAAGAATTCTTTCTTTGTTTAGTACATTTGGGGTTTTGATTATTATGTGACGGGAAGTATTTCTGTTCTGGTCCAGTCTGTTTGGAGTTCTGTAGGCTTCTTGTATATTCATGGGCATCTCTCTCTTTAGGTTAGGGAAGTTTTCTTCCATAATTTTGTTGAAGATGTTTGCTGGCCCTTTAAGTTGTGAATCTTCACTCTCATCAATACCTATGATCCTTAGATTTGACTTTCTCATTGTGTCCTGGATTTCCTGGATATTTTGGGTTACAAGCTTTTTGCATTTTGCATTTTCTTTAACTGTTGAGTCCATGGTTTCTATGGTATCTTCGGCATCTGAGATTCTTTCTTCTATCTCTTGTATTCTGTTGTTGATATTTGCATCTATGGTCCCTGTTTTCTTCCCAAGGTTTTCTATCTCCAAAGTTGTCTCCCTTTGTGCTTTCTTAGTTGTTTCTACTTCTGTTTTTAAATCCTGGAAATTTTTGCTCAGTTCTGTCATTTGCTTGTTTGTGTTTTCCTCTAATTCTTTAAGTGATTTTTGTGTTTCCTCTTTCATGACTTCTGCCTGTTGATCAAGGTTCTCCTGTATTTCTTTAAGAGATTTTTGCGTTTCCTCCTTATTGGCTTTTGTATTCTCCTGAATTTCTTTCAATGATTTTTGTGTTTCCCTTGTAAGGGCTTCTAATTTTTGATCCATTTTCTCCTGAATTTCTTTAAGAATGTCCTTCATGTGTTCCTGTACTAGCATCATGACCAGTGATTTTAAATCCAAATCTTGTTTTTCTGGTGTGTTGGGGGTATCCAGGACTTGCTAATGTTGGAGAATTGGGTTCAGATGTTGCCATAATGCCTTGGTTTCTTTTAGTAACGTTCCTACATTTGCCTTTAGCCATCTGGTTCTCCCAGGAGTTAGATGGTCTTATTGTCACTGGCTGGAGCTTCAACCTACTGTGGATCTTTAAGGTTATTTCTGCAACACTGGATGACTGGGTTTCTTCTGGCACAGATTACTGATATGCTGGCTTCCTCTTTTATGCCTTTGGAGCCCTTCTCAATCTTGCCTCAAGCAATGCTATACTTAGGTTGTCAAGGTCAACCAGGTGTTCTCTGTCTGCTCTATTATGGAGGGAAGAAGTTGTGGTGGGCGTCACTCCCTCTGTTGATTCTCACATAGGTCACAGGTCCTACGATGGACTGGCTTGCAGATGAACCGCCTATGTGCTCAGTTCCTGAGTGCAGGCAGACCCCTGGCGGTTTGCACCACCAGAAATCTAAGGCTCAGGGTGTTACAGTACCTAGTGATCCTTTTGTGTCCCTGCAGACAGCGAGTTTGGCCCTGGGGCTTCTCTCCTTCTACAGCTTCCTGGGCAGGACACGGGCCCTGAGCCCTGCGGGCTGGTAGACAAAAGCTGCCTACATGCTCAGTTCCTGAGTGCAGGCAGACCCCTGGCGGTTTGCACCACCAGAAATCTAAGGCTCAGGGTATTACAGTACCTAGTGATCCTTTTGTGTCCCTGCAGACAGCAAATATGGCTCAAGAACTTTGTTTAGTATTTTTGCATCGATATTCATAAGGGAAATTGGCCTGAAATTCTCTTTCTTAGTTGGATCTTTGTGTGGTTTTGGTGTCAGTGTAATAGTGGCTTCGAAGAAGGAGTTGGGTAGTGTTCCTTCTGTTTCTATTTTGTGGAAAAGTTTGAAGAGTATTGGTATTAAGTCTTCTTTGAAGGTCTGATAGAATTCTGCACTGAAACCATCTGGTCCTGTGCTTTTTTTGGTCGTAAGGCTATCTATGACCCCTTCTATTTCTTTAGGGGTTATGGGTCTGTTTAGATGGTCTATTTGATCCTGGTTTAATTTTGGTAATTGGTATCTGTCTAAGAAAATGTCCATTTCCTCCAGATTCTCCAGTTGTGTTGAGTACAGGTTTTTGTAGTAGGATCTGATGATTTTTTGAATTTCCTCGGTTTCTGTTGTAATATCTCCGTTTTCATTTCTAATTTTGTTAACTTGGATCAATACCTTCTAAGACTGCTATTTCTCCATAGCAGTTTATATATATATATATATATATATATTCATAGCATAGGTTAATTTATATATTACTGAACAGTGTTATTTTATCCTCTTATTTTTAAAATCCATGATAATATTTTACCTATTTTAGCATTTAATGTTTTTATAAAAATATTTTATTATTAATATCTGATTCAAGAAGTGTTTATTGATTAGATTTAATATAATTTTTTGACTGTCCTGAAGCTAATAGGTGCTTAATGTCATTTGCTCTGTTTTCTATTTTTATTGGTAATAATCTCCACTCTATTTATAGAAATCTCTTCTAAATATTTTTGGACACTGTATACATTACACCAGCTTTGTTTGATTTCAAAGAACTTCCTATGACTCTAGCTTGTATTTACTTGAAAAGTGACTACCCTGTCTAATATGAATATTCTCTCCCTGGGTATTTATTTGACTGTTGAAGTGAAAATCCCTTGTAGCTTTTGTGCTCTATTGTTTGAGGATCACCTTTGGTTTATTTCAAATCCTTAGTTTTGAGACAAGCTATAACCTGTTATTGGCGACCCCATAAACTTGGGTCATAGGATGTGGAGAAATCAAACTGGCTCAGACCTGGAAGGTTCGTTTCTATTGGCTACCTTTGATAGTGCTATGCAGTACTCTGTGTGCTAGTAGAGTGCACAAAATATCTAGTTGTGAAGATTGCAATTGTACCTAGCTATGAACATTATAAGCTACAATAACTACCAGTACGGCAAGACCTACCTACTGGTACAACATTGATACAAACATTATGGGAATAACCAACCACTTTGTAATTGGATTTAAAGCCCAGTCCACAAGGTGAAATGCATGCCTGATACCATTATCAGTGCTAAAAACCTGGGGGTACACAGGTCATAGGTCCTATAAGAGAAACTACTTCTGTTACTCTGCTAAATGGTCATAATATTAAGTCTACCCCTGATGGGATATTATTTGATTGGCTACCCAAAGATTTATGGCTTTCTCAGTCATCATCAGAAAAACTTGCTATTGGTGTAGATGGTAATTAACACAGAGATCAACAACTGGTCAAAGTTCAGAGAGTGAGAAACTGCAGACTGCTCAGCCCTAAATATTACGTGCCTCCTCCCAAGCATCAGGGACCATTACAGAAGAGGCTGTAGAAAGAATCCCTGGTATAGGAACCAGAGACAGTGAATAACTGTGAAGAAATTCTATTTTTCAGACACAATAAGGAAGTTCACATATGAACTCACAGAGCATGTACAAATTCTTTACAAGCTTGAGCCAGTCAAAATCCCAGCATAGAGAAGGAGTGTGCACGTGAAGTCTTACCCCGAGCTGGAGAGCTATTGACAGCTGGGAGCTTCTGAGAAAGGAAGAGTTAGTTCTCTGTAAGTATGTGACCCTCTGCTAGATCATCTATGTTCAAGTAGATGACCATACACTCCAGAGTATACAGAGAACACACATTTGACTTGACAGGTTAAAAATAAAAGAGGGCACCATATTTGTTAGAGATAGGGAAGGAAAATTTAGAGGTAGGGAAGGAAGAAATTGGAAAAGAAGGTGAATATCCCAAGCAAAACCAGCATAAAATTCCCTAAGAATTAATTAAAAGAAGATATTGCTACAAGATATCTACACTTATAGTAATGTGTGAGTTTTAGTAGAAGCTCAGGAGTGATGTATGTTCTGCGGAAAAACATTGTTAACTATTAACATACAATCTATGCAATAGTTGAGGATATGGCTGTATATGCAACTGGGTGCAACGTAAGAGAAATGTGAACAAAGAATGAGATCTAAATGTATGATGTCAGCTAAGGAGCTGGAGGGAGAAGTTTATAGAAATTCTTCTGAAATTACCCATATAGTAATATGAGTTAAAATTCAAGAATATATGAGGTAACAGAAATCAAAGATGAAAAATAAGGTTTCATTAGATGTTGAAAAAAGAGAACGAATTAAGTTAATGGCATTCATTATCATCATGTATGTCACTGCGAACATGATCAAAGTGGTTTCGGTGGTGTTGTGGGAAATGATTTTATTGGCTGGACTATCAGAGAGGAATTAAGACATAGATAAATAATCACCAAAAAATTTGGAAGACTTTGCAAGTATTTTAAAGGGAAGAGAAGATAGAAAGCCAAAGAAAAGGCAAAAATGGACATTGATGATTCTAGTTTGTAGGTTTTGTGGTAGAGAATTCAAAGATATTTTTTATCATTTCTATAAAAAAGGAAGACAAAAGTGAGTCAAGTTGAAATGTCAGAATGAAAGGGAACTTTGTGATGAGTGAAGTAAGTTAAGGACAATTAATATGTCCAGTGAGCACAGGAGAGATCCATCTTTTCCAATGAACACACATTCCCAGTTGAATCAGTTTTCATAGTCATTGTGATAGAAAGTAGAACGATCAAAAGTCCGCAGGATCGGATAAAGTCACAGAATCAGTATTGCAGGCAACGAGTGTTTTGACACAATTGGAGGATAAAATCCCTTGTGCAGGAAGTGATGCAAGTGCATGACATATTTCAGAGGGAAATTATCTAGATGATGCACATGTGCACGACACCTAGAAGATGTGGGGCTGAAGAACTGAGGAGACAGCAGAAGAGACAGAGTGGAGTAATTAGTGGATAGGCTAGTGAGCTGATCTTCCCTGTGCACGATAAAGGCATCCAAGTTTCAGTGAACATAAAAGAAAAAATATCCTGCGGTTAGTGTCATCTTACACTGTTCTAAGTTAGGTTCCCTTAAACTGTTCTAAGGGAAGAGATGTTGAATGACCTGGACTCCAGATTCTGAAACACAAACCCACTGCTCTCCAGACAGCTCAGTGCCGTGCATGCTTGGTCAAGAATAATAACTGAATCAAATGGGACCTCGGCCTCAGTGGTTTCCAAGTAACAACTTACCACTGTGCTATCGAGAAGAAAATGACTCACAATTGGCAAGAAATTATTAGAATGAAAATGAACTATGGGAATATGGATGGCTAGAAACTTACACACACATTTCTTTTTTTAATTTTCTTTTTGTTTATTTTTGAAATTGTATCTTGATTACAATGTAATTAATTTTCCCTTCCCTTTCTTTTTTATTTGATGTATTTTTTTATTTACATTTCAAATGATTTCCCCTTTTCAGGCCCCCCACTCCCCAAAAGTCACATAAGCTCCCTTCCCTCCCCCTGTTCTCCCACCCAACCCTTCCCACTTCCCTATTCTGGTTTTGCCCTATACTGCTACACTGAGTCTTTCCAGAACCAGGGGCCACTCCTCTGTTCTTCTTGTACCTCATTTGATGTGTGGATTATGTTTTGGGTATTCCAATTTTCTAGGCTAATATCAACATATTAGTGAGTGCATACCATGATTGATCTTTTGAGACTGGGTTACCTCACTTAGTATGATGTTCTCCAATTCCATCCATTTGTCTAAGAATTTCATGAATTCATTGCTTCTAATGGCTGAATAGTACTCCATTGTGTACATATACCACATTTTTTGCATCCATTCTTCCATTGAGGGATACCTGGGTCCTTTCCAGCTTCTGGCTATAATAAATAGGGCTGCTATGAACATAGTGGATCATGTATCCTTATTACATGCTTGGGAATCCTCTGGGTATATGCCCAGGAGTGGTATAGCAGGATCCTTTGGAAGTGATGTGCCCAGTTTTCTGAGGAACCGTCAGACTGATTTCCAGAGTGGTTGTACCAGTTTGCAACCCCACTAGCAGTGGAGGAGTGTTCCTCTTTCTCCACATCCTCTCCAACACCTGCTGTCTTCTGAAATTTTAATCTTAGCCATTCTGACTGGTGTAAGGTGAAATCTCAGGGTTGTTTTGATTTGCATTTCCGTAATGACTAATGAAGTTGAACATTTTTTAAGATACTTCTCAGCCATCCGAATTTCTTCAGGTAAGAATTCTTTGTTTAACTCTGTACCCCATTTTTTAATAGGGTTATTTGGTTTTCTGGGGTCTAACTTCTTGAGTTCTTTGTATATATTGGATATTAGCCCTCTATCTGATGTAGAGTTGGTGAAGATCTTTTCTCAATTTGTTGGTTGCCGATTTGTCCTTTTGATGGTGTCTTTTGCCTTACAGAAAATTCTTGACTGTACTTTTTCCCTTCCTTCCTTTCTTCCTTCCTTCCTTCCTTCCTTCCTTCCTTCCTTCCTTCCTTCCTTCCTTCCTTCCTTCCTTCCTTCCTTCCTTCCCTCCCTCCCTCCCTCCCTCCCTCCGTCCCTCCCTCCCTTCCTCTCTCTCCTTCCTTCCTTCCTTCCTTCCTTCCTTCCTTCCTTCCTTCCTTCCTTCCTTCCTTCTTTCTTTCTTTCTTTCTTTCTTTCTTTCTTTCTTTCTTTCTTTCTTTCTTTCTTTCTTTCTTTCTTTCTTTCTTTCCATGTACAGGTATTTTGACTACATATATGCTTATACACCATTTATATTCCTTATCTCTCCCAAGGCCAGGAGAGGGCTTCATATATATCGTTGCTGGAGGACCAGGTACTTATGAGTTACCATGTGAGTGTTGGGAATTGAACCTTGGTTCTCTGCAAGACCAGCAAGTACTTTTAGTTTATGAGCCATCATCCTAGGTTTTTCTTGACTTGTGATGTTGTTATAAGCCAATATAACGTTTGTACCTGAGAAGTATCATAATTGGGGAAAATACTTGATGCACTTAACTTACTAAACACAGTAGCTTAGCAACATGGTACACCATAGAGCACTTGCTATTTAACATTAGGTTGGCATTGCTGATAGAAAGCCATGCCTTGTTGCTTCAGTTACAAGCATCATAAGACCTGGACTATACATCTCCATCCTGGAAAAAGACAAATACACAGCTTAAAGTATATATACATATATATTATATATGTATATATACTTTAGGCAACGAGTGATTTGACACACACACACACATACACACACACACACAAAAGGCTGTAGAGATAGCTCAGGGGTTAAGAGCATTGACTGTTCTCCCAGAGGTCCTGAGTTCAATTCCCAACAACGACACGGTGGCTCACAACCATCTATAATGGGATCTGATGCACTCTTTTTGTGTGCATCTGAAGACAGCTACAGTATACTCATATAAATAAAAGAAATAAATCTTAAAAAAACCTATGTATCATATTCACTATGTATTACTTTCTTACCACCACAAAAGTTTAAAAAAATGTTAGTCAGAGCATTGTAAATTGGAGACTGTTTTAGGTTATTGGATTAAGGATAACGGTGCAGGACTGATAGGATGAGCTGTAATTCTACCTTCGATTGAAGGCTCTGATCTTTCAAGAATGGGTGTTGTGCTATGTGAGGGGAGCCAGGATAAACAGCTCCCAGCCAGTGATGAGTCTAGCGGCTTCACAATGCTTTTATTGTAGTTTTTCATGTCTTTATTTTTTCTAACTCATTTCTGTGTCCATGTTGTATCTCATGCTAACATCACTTTATTTTGAATATTTTATTATTTTCAGATTCAGTCTTTTATTTGCAAACCTATCATTCATACCCAGCATTTCTTTATTTTATTTTTAATTGACCTATTCTCTTTAATATTTTTTATTTAATCTGTGAAAATTATATATATATATATATATATATATATATATATATATATATATATATATATATATATGTATATAAAATGTGTCTGGATAATTATCTGGACACATTGCTCTTTCTCCTAATATTTTTGAGGTTTCCTTATATCTCTTCTTCCTTTTTCCTAGAAGAATGTATTTTGTATCATTTCCATTGAACCTTGGTGGTTACAGATCTTAAAAAAAATCGAGAAACTAAAGTCATTTCAGTTTGAAGAAAGACACAAGAAAGTAATGACTTGAATCATGGTGGACAGCCTAGATACTAAGGAATTAGATTAAAAGCTGTGATTATTTCTAAAGAAACAACTTCATTTTCAAATTTCTGGATTGAATGAAATACATTTCATTAAAAGTTTGCACTTTAAGAAAAGTATTATGAAAGTTATATGGGTCATATGATCATGATATTGTCATCTAAGTCCTTGAGGTCCCACATTGCCCTGTAATTCGGAAGATAATTGCATATGGTCTACCCTACACTTAGTTTAGCACCTCAGAAATTTTAAAGTGATTTTCAAGTTGACAGTGTGCCATTTTTGTGGCTGTCACACTGTTAAATGTTAAAATATAGAGTATGTGAAAATCAAATGGCTTCTAAACTGTTCAAATTTTCAATATGCATTGATCAAAAATAATTTCATTGTTTTAAAAGCCATTAGGAATAATGGAGGCAAATGACTTGTGACACTCAGTTTTTTTCTTTCTTTCTATATCCACTTTATTCCACTACTCTGTAGCTCACATCAGTCACCCAAAGAGTTCAACACATTAAAGAGACATGCTGATTGGGAATAACGTTATGATTAAGGATGAACGGTGAAGCCAAGGATACAGACAGATAATTTAAGCACTCCACCGAAATATAGAAATGGTTCTCATCCACAAGAATGTGAAGACTGTACAGAATATTTCTTAACCTACAAGAGTCTAATGGTGAAAATCAATCAAGCAGCATGATGTTTAGATTTTTTTTTTAAATTTAAAACCAACTCATTATTTAAAGGAAAATGGGAAACGATTAGAATCAACAACTGTTGTCGTTCTCTCATGTCATCTCAAACTAGTGAGACTGTCAGAAAGGATCCCATAGTGAGTAGCACATAAGCTTCACCTGAGGGCCATGGAGGTCTTGAGAAAGAATACTTGGAATTCAGTTACAGCCCTGCCCCTGACCTGGTTGGGGGACTGCGGGATCTTTCATATCTCGCTGGGGAATCATGGGGCAGCGGCTATAGCCTCTCCTTCATTGGAAGTCCATGTGAATCACACATACTATATGTGATTTGAACACAGTTTGCCTTTCTTCATTCTTTCCTGCCTTTCTTATCTTCTATCATTCTTATATAATCATTTATTTGCCAAATACTCCTTACTAGACAATGTGGTAGCCTATGGACTGCTCTATTTTTAAAGAGTAAGTGACGTCATTAAACATTTACGACAGCCACTTTTAATTAGAATAGGCTAGGTAGCAGAGAAATACAAAAATAGAGTGAGGCTATGAAGATTAGAGGACCATACTGCTGCTTTCCCCATGCCCTCCTGTGTGATTTATGGAAATGTATTATAATGAGAGAGTGTTGCACAGTCTGCAAGGTAGAGGAATTTATGTGGGGTTGGCTTCATATTTGGTACTTAAAAAATGAGAAAGGATATCATTAATCACCTTGCCTTCATTTAAATAATAATTAAGGATGCTATCTGAAGTGCCTGCCACAGCTCCTAGGAGCACAGTGAGCCTGTTGACTACACTTAAAGTAGTTTTCTGTGGCTCACATTTATACACCATGCTGGTCTGACAGCTGCCGCTGCACCCCAGTCAAGTGTGTAGTATTCCATCATTATTTCTGATGCCACAGGGCTTTTGCTGTGATGTGTATCACTCTTGTCCTGGTAAACTTGTTTATTATGTGTAATATTGAGTTTCCATGTTAGGTTTCTTATAGCTCGAGGAGTTGTAGAAGCATCTTTTTTTTTTTTTTAATGGTACTTTTAGATCTCTTAGATGAGAAACATGAAACAAAGTTTTAGGGGTAGTCTGGGATATATTAGTATTGTCTTATTTGCTTTTTAAAAGGTAAAAAGCAGTTCTGCTTCTAAAAGTAACTGTGCTATCTCTGCACAGTGGCTTGCTCCAGAAGTAGAAGTTAGAGACATTATTTCACATTAAGCTATAATGAAAATGTTAGATATTATGGACAATTTCCTTAATTCATTCTGCTGCTAATACTTAATGAGTAATTCATAATATTGCATTCTACTCTGCAAAAGCATGTGTGATTAATGGCGAAACCACGGTGTGATTAATGTCACACCATGTGCTTAGTTTTCTGTACTTGGCTACATTCCTACATGAGTGGCTTCGTCATTTTGGATAATACCTTTTGCCTGCTAGTTTTGAAAGTGGGAGAAATTAAAAAATTAAAAGGCAGGGATCAGTTGTGGTCAGTTTCCTGATGAATTCCAATATTGTCCACTACTTCTGGGTGTGTGTGTATGTGTGTGTGTGTATGTGTGTGTATATGTGTATGTGTGTGTATATGTGTATATGTGTGTATGTTTGTGTATATGTCTATGTGTGTATATATGTGTATGTGTGTGTGTGTGTTATCGCTTCTTGGACTTTTGGCTAAGATCAAGTGTGTGTAGTACTCATTGAGCTAACTCACAAGCCCAAATTAGTCTTAAAATGTCTCTGACACCATTTTGTTATTGGTATTAACAGTTTAACTTGAATAACCACTTATTTATTTATACATATTGCATTATATAAGGTACAAAATAACTGTGTGGCCTAGATATAGCTTACATAGGAACAAAGAGAGTCCCATAAAGACACCGTGGATCCCAAAGACACACAGCCAATGAACGGCAGGTCAATGATTAGCACAAGCTACTCTACGAGCAAAACCTGTGCCTTTAAAGACTCTGCCAAGCTGCTTCCACAGAGGCTCACAATTAAGATGCATACAGCTTATTATACTTGTAATCACTTGAAATGCTGTTCAAAATTCTTAGAATTTTTCATTTTATTATGATTTTTTATCAGTCTATGAGATGAAATAAGCAGTTCTTGAAATAAGGCAGAATAATTAATTGAAATTACTTACTAAAATTATTTCAACTGTTATCAAGCCATCATCCCTCACTAGAAGATTTTTTTTCTAACTAAACCAAAAATGTCTATGCAGTGACAAATTTTTAGACTTCATCATCTGTTCCTTACGGTAGCATGCCACTGCCAGGATAGTCGCACTAATGGCCCAGTGACTTCTTAAGACCACCTTTTCTGAGCTCTTTGCCCACAGTCAGCAGCCACTTCCTGTATTTCATTATCCCGCCCACCATTCCTCACCCCCGGCGACTCACATTTTGCACAGGATGTATGCAAGTTAAGTGTACACTTTCTTGTTTTACTTGTTTGATGCTCTTGGACTGACACTTGAGACAGCTTTCCTATAGCTTTATGTTAACTGGGTGCTGTTATAGCACCTTTAGATCTTTGTCTTCCATTCATCCCTTCTAGTTTTTTCCCCCTCCTCTAACTTAATATGTTGTGCATTACCACACCAATACTTTCCCAAGGCACTTGTCTCTGAAACTGAACCCCGGTTTAAACTGAGAAATGCATTAACAACCCAAAGTAACTAAAAACCTAATTAGGAAAGAATAAGACCAAATTTAATCCAGCTGGTATTTACTACTAACTGTTTATAAGGAGGAGGCGAGAGTGAATGCTAAGAGCACTCTATTTGTGGAAAAATGAAGGAGCAGCGACTGAGGCTAGGGGAGGGAGTGGCTGAGTGTGTAAAGAGATATGGAGATCGTAAGATGTTCCTGGAAGTGGCTCTATGGTTTGGATTATTTGACTAATGACATTAAGAGATTATATTCTATGTTGTGCGAACTCAAGAAATTAGAAATGCACTCTGTGCAAATATTCTCTGAAAAGGGTTATAAGAGTGGCTTGCAGAAGGAGAGAGACGGTGAAATGAAAGCAGCAGACAGCAGTGCTGTGAAAAGAATGTTTATCAGGCACATGAGCTGTGCTTGGTGATAGGAGACACTTGACTGGTAAGATGTGGATGCGTGAAAAGTGGTTCTATCAGACAACATAGTATAGCAGTTCTCAACCCATGCGTCGAAACCCTTTTGAGGGTTTCAGATCAGAAATACTGTGTATCATATATTTACATTATAGTTTGTGATAGTGGCAAAATTACAGTTATGAAGTAGCACCAAAATAATTTTATGGTTGGAGGTCCCCACAACAGGAGGAGCTGTGTTAAAGGGCTGCATCGCATCGTTAGGAATGTTGAGAACTCTTGAGGTAGTGTAAAGGAGAAAGCAGAAGTTTTCTCAGAAGATGATGATGGCATGTTCCAAGAATGATGGTTCGCTAATGATGTGCTTTTCTAGGCATCTTGTGAGTCATGCAGACAATGTATTTGGTCTAAACAGACAAGAGAAACATAGGCTCCAGGTTTATGGACTTGGATATTGGAAGTAGAAGATACCTTTACATACAAGTATTTGTAGAAAGAACTGCATTTATTAAGGGTGGTTGATAATTACTGTCACCTATGAAACTGCTTTGCTCCATCCATACTCTATAATTAAACAGTATTTGTGAAAGTAGGGAATTAATATCACAATATACATTTCAGCACAAATATTCTTTAAAAATGTTTTACACTAGTTATACCATAGATCATTTTCCCTCCTTAATTGGTATGAAAACTTAGTACTTAGATACAGCATCTTACACTTAGCATGGAAATTGTAAAGTCAATAGCCGGGCCGTTTGAACAGTCTTTGTCTTAAGTATCTGAGAAAATATTGAAGTGCAATTTGTAAGGGTTTTCCGGGGCTGACTGCAGGCTCTCAGCAGAAAAGTTCGTAAAGTTACTATAAAGGAAGGAACATTCTCCTCATCGATTAGCAGATACCAATTCCACTATAAACATATATGCATGTTGACCTTTTAGCTTGTTTTCCTGAATACAAATTCAGTAGAGCTCCCACATGGCTGCTCATGCTGTGATAGTATTTTGGGGCAATGGAACACAAATGGGGCCATCAATCTACCCTCTTCATTCGAGAGTCACTGTATGGAGCCTAATTGCTGGTTCCTCTGTGGTACCCATGCACAGCTTATACCAGTCAGCAGGCCTGGGGTTTAAAGATTTCTCCATAGTGAAGTTCCACAGCTTAAATAAGGAGGTTAGAATCTTGGACAAATAAAGCAAATATTGAGTGGCTTCTAATGCCTTCCCCCCTTTGACTTGGAAAACAAATATGTGCACATTGTTAAGACTAGAGGGTCATTGAAACAGGTTTGCCCAATTCAACTGCTAAGCTGAGAAGTCAACAATAGAAGCAAACTCAAATTATTTTTTCCCATAGAAAAGATTAATTCCCATTTGTGCCGTTTTGAAGATCTCTTTTATTCATTTAATTTTTTTTTCCCTCAGGGGAGAGCATAAACGCTGTCCCTGCAAAACTATGCAGTTTCCCACATTTGGGGAAATCACAGGGGTCAGCATACCGTGTGTGCAATGGATAAGCTATAACCTGGCAAAACCAACTTTGTAATAATGAAATTTCCCCTGCCAGGGAAGTCTTTGAAGGTCTCTTTTAGATACAATGCTGCCAATCAAACCACCGATGGGGAGACTGTGTAGTAGAGCACTTGATTTACAAAGGAGTTTTCGTATTTCTTCGGCCAAATTTTACTCTAGGTGTTCAGCAGTCACAACGTAATTGTTGCCTCCGTGAACTGACATGCCAGAGTTAGAAACAGTGTGGTGGTACCAGTCGGTGTCTTCTGTTAAGAGCTGCGACATCACCCAGGACATCAAATTAGAGGGAATGATTGCCACTCAGAGCTTCATCTGTCGCTCTCCTGGTCCCACAGCTTTTGGGCCGTGGGCGAGGCACTGCATCTTGGGAGGGGACTTATGGCTGAATGGTACACCGCTCAGTGTGGCCAGCATGAGAGCAGGAGTTGTGTTTGTAATATCGTTTTCCAGCACACAGACTCGGATCTAGTCCTCTTCGGCTGGGTCTCACCTCCCAAATGCTCCACCATTTCTCAATAGTGCCACAGTAAGATAACCAAACCTTTTAATAAAGACCCTCAACGAACATGCGAAGTCCACACCATAATAATTTTAGATTTTAATATATTTGAGTTACAATTCTTGTCCCAATCTTGAAAAGAGGATTTTATTTCTTTAACTGTCACAGACGAAACATCCTGTAGGCGATAAATAAAAATTTGGGTATACATTACACTCGGTGTAACATTGAAGACATTCAATAATTTATAGAAAAACAAATATCTTTTATTTTGATCATTAAGTTCATGGTTAAGATATACATCACAAAAGACATATCTTTAAGAGAAAAACATGCAATTTATTTAAAATAGTTGAAGGGATGGAGAAGCCTGTGTGTGTTTAAGTCTGTTGATAAAGGTTATAATTGTGGAGAGTCTGAGATAATAATAAAAAGAAATAATAATAATAAAAAGAAATAATAAAATGAAAATAATAAATAAATAAAATAATAATAATAAAAAATAATAATAAAAAGAAATAATCAAGTATTGGTAACGCAATGAGGGAACCTTAGCAAGGCTTACATGTTCAAGCTCTGCTCTGTATCCCTGTGTATTTAAAGGCAGAGCCATTCTTCTCTTCATATAAGCTTGATACCTCTCATATAAAAGCCTTATAGGTAATGTCAGTTTGGTTTTATGGCCTGTGTCAGGTCATACAATTCTTTCCGAGTTTTATGGCCTGTATTGGGGATGGAGGTGTTGGGAGGGAGTGAATGGTCCTCTTCATTTGATTTTCTCACTAAGAAAATACTAAGGGGACATATTTTGATGTAGCATGTTCTAAAACTCATCATTTACCTTTCTGGGACTTAATTTATTTGTCTAGAAAGTATGGACATAATGTAATCTATTTCGTAGGCTCACTATTGAGATTAAATTTGTTAATTATATAAATGTACAGCTATATGCAAAGCTACTAAAACATCTTGATGTATAGTATTATAGTTTCTTATTACAACACCACTATTATTCTAGTGTCTATTTCATAAATGTCTAAGAACTTTATAGTTTTAAAATTGCTTTATTTTATGCACTAAAGATAGCAGAGAACAAAAGACAAATAAAAATTCTTGCTTTCTTCCCTAACAGGGATTGAGAATGATGCATGATGAGATGGATGTATCAATACAATCAAAGCATAAGAAGGTGTTAGAGCAGTGGGTTCTATATTTATTTATGTCATTCTTTTGTGGTAGTCTTGCTGTGTAGTCCAGGCTATCCTGGAGCTGATAATATTGTTTTTTTATGTTTTTATTTTTCTTTGATACAATACATCCTGACCAAAATGTCCCTTCTCTCCACTCCTCACAGTTCCTTCTCTCCTCCCTAGATCACTCCTATTCCTTTTCCTTTTAGGAAAAATCAGAATTCCAAGGGATATTAACCAAATATGACATAATAAGATATGATAAGACACTCTCATCCCAGCCAGGTCAGTCAACCTAGTAGGACTAAAAGAGTCCCATGAGCAGGTGAGTGAGTCAGAGACACCCCTACTCCCACAGCTAGAAGTCCCACAAACATCCCAGGGTAAACAACCAGAGGATGTATGCATGGTAAGTTTCGGAGTTTAGTTGGGGCATGCTATATTTGTTTTGTTTGTGGAGACAGTGAGTAGCAATTTGAAAATTAACAGGCTAGGTTCTGACTGACAATAAATTTCGAAGTGACAGATATCATCTAAAGCTTTGAAACTGAATGAGATACTGTCTTAGTTAGGGATCCCATTGTTGTAAAGGGATGCCATGACCAAAACAACTCAAAGAAAACATTTAACTGTGGCTGGCTTACACTTTCAGAGGTTTAGTCCATTATCATCATGGTGGGAAGTATGGCAGCAAGCAGGCAGACTGGGTACTGGAGGAGCCAAGACATCTACATCTTGATAGGAAGGCAACCAGGAGGAGACTCTCTTCTGTAGGCAACCAGGAAGAGGCTCTTTTCTACACTATGTGGAGCTTGATCATGAGACCTCAAAACCCATGCCCCAAATGATGCACTTCCTCTAAAAACGCCACACCTACTCCAACAAGACCACCCCCCTAAGAGTAGCATTTCCCATGAACCAAAAATATTCAAACTATAGATACCAAAGAGGTGGGAGACTGAGCTCTGAGCTTTCTCAGTTAACAAGAAGTTGGTAGATGTAAAATGAATTAACAGGTAGACAAAAATATACTTTGCAAGATATGATGAAAGAAGACACAGGATTTCAGAAATTACATTAAGAAGTAGTAATGATCGAATGTATCAAATGCTGCTGACAAGTTAGGAAGAAAACTGAGGATGATGTGGATTTAATAAAGATGAAATCACAATGATAGAAAGAGGAGTTTTAGCTGGGTGGTGGAAGCCAAAAGAAGCACTAGTAAATATAACCTTGATAATACAAAGAAGGGTGCATTACCTAAACCTAAAAGTCTTTTGCAAGGCAGAGGATTGCCTTACCTTGGACCATAAGTAAATAATAATATTAATGAAGAAGAAAGGAAACTATGTAGGTCTAGAGTTAAATTGTGTGTAAATCAGCTTTGGGCTGTTTTATTTATTTCATTGTTTGGGCAAAATAAGAAAAAGGAAAGAAGAAAAATAACCAAGGAATCTTGGACTCCTGTAGTAAAGCTATAAAAAGCAAACTAAGGTGTGATGAGGGTGAGATGGCCCAGTCCATAAAAGTGCTTGCTGAGATCTTAAAAAATGCTCAACTTCATTAGTCATTAGGGAAATGCAAATCAAAACAACCCTGAGATTTTACCTTACACCAGTCAGAATGGCTAAGATTAAAAATTCAGGAGACAGCAGGTGTTGGAGAGGGTGTGGAGAAAGAGGAACACTCCTCCACTGCTGGTGGGGTTGCAAATTGGTACAACCACTCTGGAAATCAGTCTGGCGGTTCCTCAGAAAAGTGGGCACCTCACTTCCAGAAGATCCTGCTATACCACTCCTGGGCATATACCCAGAGGATTCCCCACCATGTAATAAGGATACATGCTCTACTATGTTCATAGCAGCCCTATTTATAATTGCCAGATGCTGGAAAGAACCCAGGTATCCCTCAACAGAAGAGTGGATGCAAAAAATGTGGTATATCTACACAATGGAGTACTATTCAGCCATTAGAAACAATGAATTCATGAAATTCTTAGGCAAATGGATGGAGCTAGAGAACATCATACTAAGTGAGGTAACCCAGACTCAAAAGGTGGATCATGGTATGCACTCACTAGTAAGTGGATATTAACCTAGAAAACTGGAATACCCAAAACATAATCCACACATCAAATGAGGTACAAGAAGAAAGGAGTGGCCCCTTGTTCTGGAAAGACTCAATGAAGCAGTATTCGGCAAAACCAGAACGGGGAAGTGGGAAGGGGTGGGTGGGAGGACAGGGGAAGAGAAAGGGGCTTATGGGACTTTCGGGGAGTGGGGGGCTAGAAAAGGGGAAATCATTTGAAATGTAAATAAAAAATTATATCGAATAAAAAAAAAAGAAAAAAAGAAAAAAAAAGTGCTTGCTGAGCAATTCTAACAGTCAGTTTGATTCCCAGAATCGCTAGAGAAAGAGAGAACCAGTTTCTGGAAGTTTCTTTTTGGCTTCCACACATGCACTGTGTGGCACACGCACTCCCCTTATAATAAATTCAATTCAATTCAATTAAAAAAGGCTTAATGAAATTGTCCTGGTGCTCTGCAGTTCATCTGCGGCTAGCCCATCGGTGCATAGGCTGGAGGAAGGGGTGGTAGCCTTATAAGACACTTCAGTTTGGACCTTCTTACTTGGTATTTAGCAATGGAGGAATACATGGACTAAGGCCAGTTTAAGTCTTAAAGTTAGCACTGGGTACCCTGTGGACCCTGACAATGAAAGACTAGAGAGAGTAGAAGGCCTTCTTACTTTGTACACTCAAATTCCTCTGTATGAGGCTTGCTTCTGGTTTTTAGTGGTAGAGGGATCTCACTAGAATTCATTGTCCTATAATTAGTATTTTCTCAAAGACAGTGGTTTAAAAAAAATTCTAAAGATAAAACCTATAGCTTTGAATGAACATTAAAACAGTAAAGTAGTGCTATCGTAATCATATATAGAAAAACCCAAAGTCATAAGCTCCAAGGGCAAATGAAGTGGATACATCTACAGGGTTTCCGGTTTGTATTCTCCTTTGTTCTCATTTGGCTTATAATGCAGACTCAGTCCTTTTCCATTTTACTACATCTGTTTCCAGCATTTAGAAATTTTCTGAATCAACCAGTGACTTTTATGACTTAGGAAAATCTCTTGTCATTGAAGAGGGGGTTACAGATCACCAAAGAGAGAAAAGATGAGAAGCAGCATCGTACCACTTAATTATGCAAATCCAACTACAAAAAAAAATAAACCGATCAGACTAAAAGTTTTAGGCTAAACCAGTGTTACTACTTGATCACTAGTGATCTCACCTTGTAAATTTATTTATAGAAGAATAAAGTCTTTAATAGCTCTTGATATAGGAGGAATCACAGCATCAGGCCATGAGAGTTGGGGTCCTTGCAGATTCTTCAGAAAAGAGTGAATGCTAATAATGATAGGAAGCGTTGCCGCATGTGTACTGGGTGACAGATACCCTGTTTCCTTTAGATTTTAAAATACCGGTGAGACAGTTTAGCTGAGAACACCGAAGACTGGACGAAACTGTGCCTGCCCCATTGAAGCTGCCAAGCGTTTTGCAGTAACAGCACTTAAACCTGTGACTGCTTTCAGGCTACACTAATAATGATACCACCGTGGTTCTGCTTTAGTTCTTTCTACCTTGAACTTCTCACTCCAGACAAATCATCTGGGACACTTTTATGATGAGCAGGGTAGACTATTACTTATGCATTAAAGATTAAGTCTACTTCCTCTCATCTCATCATTATAATTTCAATCTTTTAGTTCATAATGGTTTGGTCTTTGGGAATCCATTTATGTTTAAAATGCTATTACTTGTGGCAAGGGTCATTCATTTAACCATTATCTGTGAACATCTTTATTAGTAGTCAACTACACTACATTAATTACCAGGCAGTTTCACTGTCCCAGGAGAGAAAATATTTACCCAAGACTAGACCTGGAAGCTGGAGGAAATTCACGGGGCACTGTATGAAAAAGAAGAAACTCCAGACTGAGGGAGGTGGTAGGTAGGCTTTTTTCAGTAACAAGAGAGAATTTTTAGATGAATTCCAAGCACTTAATATCCTCACTTTGCAGGCAATGAAGTCCTAACCCAAGCTACAGTAATGATACTCAGACTAGCACCCTTCTCATTTAAGACTGCCAGAATGTTTTTGTTGTCAAGTTTTTAACAACTCTTCCATGTTTTGGAATCTGGAGCCAAAAACAATGATTTTTCCCTTTATTTGTGTTTTTATTTTTTTTTAACTCCTGTAGAGTTTCTTGGATATATGACATATTGAACAGCTCTTGTGCTCCTATTCCCTCCCCAGCGTTTCATGGGCCTCCTAATTCAAGGTGGCTAATTTGTAAATTTTACCATATTATCCTATTCATAAGGAAATCAATTATTAAAGGTGCACAAATCTAGAGAAAGGGATGGAAAGATGAATTGCACAATCATGGTTAAGACAATTCCACTTGCCAGTGTTATAGATTCTGACAGCAGGAAGAAATGCACAAGTGGTGCTTCCAGAAATCCTCAGAAGCAATCAACTCAGCATGGGTCATCTTCAACTCCCTTGCTTCCAATAAAATCTCAGAATATTTGTTGTTCTCCTTTCTTTCCTTTTGACTGATTCCGTTTCAAAGAAAGTTTGGGAATATGGATGGGAAACAATGAATAAATGGTAGTAGGTGCTATATAGAAAAAAGATCAGGTGTAATTTTAGAAGCAGCACATGGAAGCTTATGGAGCCTTTGAAGTAAGTGGCTGTATCCACAATCAAACAGAATCCTATGGATGTTTAAATCTCCTTGATGGATCCTACTCATTTGCAAATATATTATCGCTCAGTTCTACTACTTAAAAGCAGAGGATTTTACAACCACCCACCACTTAGCAAGCCAAGTTTCACAATCCTGCTTCATCTACTGTGCTAAACAAAACAGAAACAAGTAGACTCTGATTCCTTTGAGGTTATGTAGAATTTGAAACTATTGATGGGATTCGCCAATGAGTTAGTCAATAGGTCATTTGTCTGTAGAATCTGTAGCCAGACAGATATTGAACTTTGCATCTTCCTCCGCTCTTTACCTTGAAGTCCAGTTTAAAATCAGTCTGATTAGTTTGATCAAATTTAAAAAGTGCCTGTGTCTTACTTCTATTTTATGTATGGGTTAGCCTGTGCATAGTCAGTAACAGGGAAATCTGAGTCTAGGCATAAGGATTTCCACATGATTACAACTTAACGGACTCTAATTCTCTTTCTTTTCCCCTTATTTTTTCTTTTTCTAGTTTATAACTCTTGTTTTATGCCAGGAACTCAATCCATTTATATATTTTTTAATGTTTTAAAATTAGAATTACATCTTCTCTCCCTCTCTCCTCCCTTCAACCCCTCCTAGTTACCCTCTTTTAAACTCTCCCCATACCACTCCTCAAGTTAATAGTGTCTTCTTATATTTGTTACATGCATACACACAAACACACACTTGCATGCATATGCACAAATAAATATAGAAAGTACTTGCTGAGTCTGCTTTTAATTATTTGTATGCATATGTTATCAAGGTTGACCACTCTTCTTTATTGAATCACAAATAAGTAGGCTTATCCCTGGGAGAAGCTAATTCTCCCAGGAGTAAATAGTTTTCTTTAGTTCTTTGCCTAAATTTTCCCCCTTCCACATTACTGTGTCTATTGATAGATACTGCCCTTGTTCTTGTCTTGTTTTACAGCCATTTCTAGAAAAGACTGTTTCACAGTAAGTTTCTTAGCATTCTGTGTTGGGAACATAGTATGAAGATCCTTGCACCCACAAATCTCTGGAGAAACTAGGAATGGTAAGTACACAGGATTGTCTTTCCAATGGGAAAGATGTAAAACACTTTTTTTTTTCATCCAGAAAGCTGGGAATCAGAAGTAACAAACAACCAATGGTCTGCATTATCAATAAGGCCAGGCTATATCAAGCTCTTATAACCGGGACCAGATGTGGCTACCAATCCAAATGACCCTATAGTAAGGGTCTCCCCAACCTTTTGCAACCAGGACCAGAGATACCTAATAGTCTAAATGATCTTTATATTATCTGTATAGCTAGAGGAACCCTTCCTCCCACCGGGCTCACATCTCCAGGATCAGAGGTGACTAATAGTCCAAATGACTATACTGTCCGTATGACTGAGACCAGGGCAGACCATTTCCTATGCCCTTAAGCTAGTACAGGTATCCTATCTCTAGGATCCATCTTCTTAGAAGAAATGACATATAGTCTGAGTCTTACAATTACTTTACTTGGGGATTATTATGCCAACTATATATAACTTCACCCAAACTTTACTATGTTTGAATTTGTCCTAACAAATAGACTGCTTGAGATTAGACTCTTTAGAAGTCTTGACTCAGGTTGAAATAGTCAATCTGAACAAAGGTTTTCTTCTCAATTCTTAGTGGTTAACTTCCTGCTTGGAAACCTCCCGGGACCCTCATTTTTGTCTCTTTTGTCTGGCCCATCTTCTGTGATGTTCCCTGGGCCATAGATGCAGGAACTATGATGTAGATATATCCATTAGGTTAAACTCCCCACAATCCATTGATCTTTGTAATGTGTCCTGTTGTGGTTTTTTTTATGGTATTTTATGGTATTTGCTGTAAAGTGAGGCTTATTTGATGATAACTGGTAGTTACATTTATCTGTGGCTATAGCAAGCAATTATGCTGGGCTAGCAAAATGGCAGCAGATTTTCCCTTAGGTCCTAACATCACTAGCTCTGAAAAACTAGCTAGCCTTGAGTGGTACTTAAGCTCACTTAGAGAGCTATCAGCTGTCAATAACATGTGTATGCCATTTCTTGAAGCTTCATGAGTGTCCTGCCATGCTGGTAATTTTGGTAGTTCAAAGGTACTGCAGCTATCATAGACTGTTTCATTGCTCCCTCCCTTGGCAACTAGCATAGAAGTTTTTGGACCATAAAAACTAGACCACATAAAAGAAGCTTTTAGTATCCTAAGTGTGTGTGTGTATGTGTGCGTGCATGTGTGCGTGTGTGTGTGTGTGTGTGTGTGTGTGTGTGTGTGTCTTTAGCAATTCTGTGGCACCCAACCCTGAGAAGCACCATGGGTTAAATCAATAATCAATATTGTTTTTTGGAAGTCACTTAAAGTATGTTGACCAAACCTATTATAGGAAGCTTCTCATGTCTGATACTGGGGTTTTTGTTTTCATCTTGGAAATATTGTCAGCCTAAGTGGGGTTAACTTCCTTTAATTATCTATCTGTCTATCTATCTATCTATCTATCTATCTATCTATCTATCTATCTATCTATCATATGTGTATGCGTGTGTTCGTGTGATTTCTTGGGGCTTTGATTGCTGTGTCTCTCTTCCTTTTCTATTGCCCCCCCTTCTCCCTCCTCAGTTGGAGTCCCCCTCCCAGTTATTCTATTTCCCACATCATATCACCTGTATCCTGCTCTCCTCCCCAATACATTTCCTTTATACATTCCCTCCCTTTATACATTTCCCTTTTCTTTGTCTTTTTTTTTTTGGTGGTTATTCCATGTTATATACTCACATCTGAGGATTTGGAACCAGATACCAGTTTGAAACCAGGAACACCAAAACTGCTTGAGCACTAAAACAGTTGGTACCTAAGTATATAAAATGACTTTCTGAACAGAACTTCATTAGGCAAGGAATTAAGGCCAAAATCTACAAGAGACCTCATAAAACTAAAATTCTTTCGTACAACTAAGGAAAAAGATCAATCAAGTGAAGAAGAAATCCAGAGTGTTTTTTTTTTTCCTTTGCCAGCTATACTTTAGGAATATCTAAAGAACTCAAGGTAAACAAACAGAGAAACTAACAACCAAAACCACAAATCCAACAGTTAAAGAAGCAAATGGCCTAATTAAAAAGAAATGAGCCAGCTATCTAAACAGAGTTCTCCCTAGGAGAAATAAGATAGCTAAAAAGGGGTATATGAAATACTATGAATAGTATATGAAAGTATACTATCATATCATCTGCAAATATTGATAGTTTGACTTCTTCCTTTCCAATTTGTATTCCTTTGACCTCTTTTTGCTACCTGATTGCTCTGGCTAGGACTTCAAGTACTATATTGAATAGCTAGGGAGAGAGTGGGTAGCCTTGTCTGGTCCCCGATTTTAGTGGGATTGCCTCAAGTTTCTTTCCATTTAGTTTGATGTTGGCTACTGGTTTGCAGTATATTGCTTTCATTATGTTTAGGTATGGGCCTTGGATTCCCCAAAGGGTATCAAAGAGTGCTCATCATTCTTAGCAATCAAGGAAATGCAAAATAAAATAACTTGAAGCTGGGTGGTGCACACATTTAATCCCAGCACTTGGGAGGCAGAGGCAGGTGAATTTCTGATTCTGAGGCCAGCCTGGTCTACAGAGTGAGTTCCAGGACAGCCAGGGCTACACAGAGAAACCCTGTCTCGAAAAACAAAAGCAAAAGAGAAAAAAAACAAAACAAAACAAAAAAACAAAAACAAAAACAAAAACAAAAACTTGAGATTTCAAGTCAGGCAAATCAGAATGTCTAAGACCAACAAAATAACCAACAACAATTTTTTGACAATGTTGTAGAGAAAGAACACTCATTTACTGTTGGTGGGATACACATTGGTATAGACACTTTGCAAGTTAGCATGGAAGAACAAAAAACTTCCAAAACAAACAGAAAAAACAAACCTGCTACATCATTCTTGTCATATGCTAACTACTTGACTCTACAGATACTTACTCAGTGATGTTCATGGCTTCTCTATTTATAATAGCCAGGAAATAGAAAGACTGTAAATGTCCTTCAACAGATGAATAGGTGATGAAAATATGGTACATATACACAGTGGAATACTATTCAGCTGCAAAGAAAATGAAATCATGAAAATTTCAGGTGAATGGGTGGAATTACAAAAGATCATATTGAGTGAGGTTTACCTAGACCCAAAGGATAAATGCTTAAATGTTCTCTTATCTGTTGTCCTACTTCCAAATTGAGAATTTAATTATTAAAGATGTTTTGGGGTATGCAGGAAAATAGGTTTGTCAGAATAGCAACTCAGCAGGAACAGAGAAATAATCAGATGCACTTCTTTTGGTTAACTTAATCCAATCATACTCAAGATTAATTAGATAAAAACAAAATCTTTACCTCTAAAGTTATCAGTAAAAGAAAAATAAAGGTTTATACCCACAAGTAGTCTATTTCTCAGAAACCTGTAAAAGTCAAAAACATATTAAGGACCTGGAGGCCTTTAAGCTTCTTCCCTCTAGTATGTACGATTAGTTTGTATGTTAGATCTATTTTTGGGTGTGTGTGCATGTATGTAGTATATGGATTTGTTATGTGCAAAAAGCAGAGGGGGTGATAGAACGTCCTTCTGTCTTCCCTTGATTCTGTTATCATTAATCAAATCATAGTATCATGTATTGGTTGAAAGTGAATGCTATAAGTAAAATAAGCCACACCATTAAGCACACTAACACTGTTGGGGAATGATAGAGAACAACACGGGGAGTATTACATGTGGGAGGCATCTGTATCCACAGACAGATCACTCACAGCTGGCAACATCTGGCACAAAAGTCTAATCGATATTCCCATTGGACTGTGTTCATTGAAGCTGAACAGATGTATAGCACCAGGAATGAGGGAGGAGTCTGGCTGTAGAGGGACCATCAAAACTACTCTCTTGTTCTACCAGTTACTCCTCTCAGGGGGAAGCTTCAGTTCTGATATTGTGAACAAATAAGTATGGTAAGTAGAGAAATTAGTGAGGCAGTCCACCTGCTGAAATTTTAGGTTTTTATTTTTCATTTGTGTGAAAGGGAACAGATAATTCTGCTGAGAAATCTCTTGACTCTTTTTAATGGACAGACACAGTAGTTAACATAATCAGGATCTTTGTGATTTGTGCGCATGACAAAAGGAACCTGTCTTATTGTATCTTGCCATGAAGAAAGGCGAAAGACATTGGCATTTCTTTTTATGGTTGTTTGGTTTTGTTTTGTTTCTTGAGTCAGGGTCTTCCTGTGTATCAGAAGTTGGCCTTGAACATAATCATAGTTCGTTTTCCTGTTGTTTTTGATAAAGTACTCCAAAAAAAAAAAATCAACTTAAGGAAGAAAGGGCTTATTTAAACTCACAGTTCAGGGTACAGTCTAGAAAGTAGGGTCTTGAAACATCTTTCACCTTACCATAGGCAGAGGAGACAATGCATGCTTTTGAGTGGGCAAGCACTCTGCTTGCTTTCTTCATCTAACACTGGAAATGGTCCCACCTATAATTAAGGTGGGTCTTCTTACATCAATGGATGCAATCAGTATAACCCCCAGAGGATGGGATGTTCATTTCCCATGTAAGTCTGAATTTTTTAAATATATTTATTTTTGTCTTGGTTATTTTAATTACATTGTACATGTTATCCTCCTTCATGGTTTCCTCTCCACAAACCATCCTCCCCTCCCCCCTGTTTCTGTGCCAGTGCTTCACCTCTCCCAGCTCACTGCCCTATCATTCCCCTATACTGGAGCATCGAGCCTTCACAGGACCAATGGCCTCCTCTTCTACTGATGCCAGATAAGGTCATCCTCTGCTACATATGCAGCTGGAGCTATGGGTCCCTCTACGTGTACTCGTGTACTCTTTGGTTGGTGGTTTGGTCCCTGGGAGTTCTGGGGGGGTCTGGTTGGTTGATATCATTGTTCTTCCTATGGAGTTGCAAACCTCTTCAGCTCCTTCCATTCTTCCCCTAACTTCTCCATTGGGGTCCCCATGCTCAGTCTGATGGTTGGCTGTGTGCCTTTGCATCTGATTGGTAAGGCTCTGGCAGAGCCTCTCAGGAGACAGCTATATCAGGCTCTTGTCAGGAAGCACTTCCGGGCATCACCAATAGTGTCTGGGGTTGGTGACTTCATATGGGATGCATTCCCATGTGGGGCAGATTTTGTTAACTAGACAACAGAAGCCATCAAAATTATCCAGGCTTCTTGCTTCAGCCTCCCAGTGCTAGGCGTCTAAGCCTGTGCCATCATGCCAGAAATTACTCCTATTTCTATAAAGGAGAAAGAGGAGATTTGACAATTCTTGAATTTGGGGGTTAAAAATTAAGCCATGAGTAAACAGAAGAGTGAAGACAAGGGCAATCTGTATCTGCTGGGAACCAGGAACTTAATTTTCATTTTACTTGTTTTATATTTTTATCTCCTTTGCTTGTAGGCTTAGATCTTTTCAAAACCTACTTTATTTAGGGTTCTTAAATGATCCAACCTCCCTTCTAACCTATCAATGAGAGGTAGGGGAAAAAGAGAGGTAATAGGAAAAAGGAGTGTGGACCTATTTAGAAGTAGAAGAAGGGGGGGGGGCAGGATTCCACTTCATTATCAGGATACCAGCAGTCCAGTTCAACAGCAAGACTCTGTAGTGGTGGCATGATCCAGCAGAAACAGCAAGGCTCTGCTGAATGAATCAGCATAAGTCAGTGGAAGCAGCCAGAATCAGCTGGAATACCACAAGAAGTTCTTTGGTGCCTTTCTCTCTATGAAGTGAAGACTAACAAAGACCAGTGAAGTGATGGATGCAATGCAAGAGCATCCTCCCACTGTGTGGGGTTCCATTTATATTCTTTCTAAACATCACCTGCCCTCTCAACGGTCTGTTTTCATCAAAACATCACCTGCCCTCTCACAAGACAGCTTCCAGGAAAACATCACAGGACACACCTGAGTTGTTAAAGAAACGGGAAATTTCCACTTCATTTGCTCTCACTTTCCAATTCTTTCTTCCCCTTCCTCCTTTCTCCCTTCCTCCTTTCCTCCCTCCTCTTCCTTCTTTCCTACTGCCCCTCCTCCACCTTTTTTTTTGCCTTTCTGTCTTTATTTTTGAAGCATAGGTAAGAAAACATCCAGTTACTAGCTGTCAAGAGGACATAGATAAAAGGGCATATGTAAATTCCCTCCCCCTATTCTATTTTATTTGGCAGAAAAGAATAAAAGGTAGTAAGGGAAGGTAGTAATTATTGACCCTTGGTATTAACTTTGTTCTCTTGGGTAAGCACATAATTAGGTTGTTCTTTAAAATGCATATTATGTAGTTGGCAGCACATTCTGGCTCAGATCCGATAACTTCTTATGTAGGCAGCTTTTAAAATGTGCATCATGTACCGAAGGAGCTTTTCTGGTCTATTGGGTAAATATGTATTAAAGTAATTTTTAAAATACTTATATACTCAATAGACTGGAAGTGGTCAATGGTTTAATGAATAGTCATACATTTTTAAACGTGTATTATTATTTATGCACTGACCCAAGTGAGAAAAGTCTCTTTAAAAATGGCATATTCCTGATGACTGTGTAATTTTGCAGTAAAATCTTAAAAGTATTTCAGGAGACTGGGAGCCAGTTTTACAATTGCATTGTCTCGTTGTCCCTTCACCTCGTTTTTTTCCTGCCTCTCCTCCTCTTATGGGATGTATTTTAATAGGTTCATTTTATGGCCTCCCTGCTGGCCTAATTTCATTTTCATAGATTAAAGCTGATTTACATTCTAATTGTAATTTAAATTTAGAATTTATCCTATGTTGATTCATAATGCCTGGCACACAGTAGGAACTCAATCAATATCTACTGGATGGGCTTTTATTTGCTGTCGTGTGGGCAAGCACACACATTAGTCCTGTGCCTCAAACGCTCAGCACCATATAAGGAGCTTCCCTCCATCACAGATGGAAAATTTTGCTGTCCGAAAAAGAAGCACGCTCTGTCTTCAGTTTATCTGTTACACAGCTTTCTTTTACTCTGTTGGTTTATTTATCTATGCAAAGGGAGAAATAGTGTAACAGTTCAGGTTTCTCCGTGGTCACTTCATGCATTAAATGCTTGAGATAGAACCCATGCCCACTGAGCCCTCAGGGTGCCTCTTTTATACCCTTTGACTTAAGTCCCCACCTCAGAAACATTGGATACGCAAACATTAGAGGTTTCTAAACTCCACAGAATCTTGGTCATAAGTACCAAGGGGTAGGTGAGAAAAGCCCAGGGTAGTGAGATGGCTCAGGGGGTAAAGGTGTTTGTCACTAAGCCTGATAACCTGACTTGGTTATCCCAGAATCCACATGGGAGGAGAAAATAGAATATTGCTGTAAGGTAACTCATATTCACATACATAAATAATTTTTAGAAATCAGAAAACACAATCAATAGACCTATATCACCCTCTAGCATCAGAAGCATAATTGCTCAATCATTCTCTGTCCCGTTTGCAAACAACAGCTTCCTCTGGCTATTGCTGGTCACTGATACCACACTACCCTTCAATGCCAGAACTCCCTGCTCTTCCTCCCGTTCCTCCAAGGGTAGCTCTACTCTGGTATTTGGAGTATTTTTCCTCTCTCTATTCCATGTAGCTTGTGGGAATACAAGAAGGTTCTTTCTTAATTTCAGAAAATTCTACGAATAAACAAACCACCTGCCAAAAAGTGAGATTTTTTTTTCTCCTAAGAGCAAGCAGGGTAATGATATCTCCTGCAGCAGAACACAGTAATGAGGGGCTTGAGAAGACGCATTATTAACATGCTCAGTGAGCTGCCTCAAATCCTATACGGAGGGAGGGAGGGAGGGCATAAATAAGTAAACACGCTCCTTGGATCTTTACTGTCTGAGGTGTGGTGAGCTGCTTCAGTCTTGGAAGCACATTAAAATCGCAGCTACATAATTGGATTTGTTTGCGCTTAGGGTGTGGCTCTCCAACATCTCCCCATGTTTTCCACATTCGAGAAGAAGCATAAAAAGAAGAAGAAGTTTTATCTGGATGCAAATGCTACCTGTGAGGTGCCTTTTGGCTCACTTGATGGCTAGGGAGGGAGAGAGAAGGGGGCAAATTCTCATGTTCCTACTATACTTGTAGCACGGCACTTTCAGCAGATGGCTGGGTCAATGGGCATGCTAACTGTCAAAATACCCGTTGTTGCTGTGTTGGCCTGTGGCATTTTCTATCACTAAATTTAGACTTTAAATGTGTCACAGTTCTAAACTAGGAAGCTCTGACATATTCTTTTTGTTTTCCTTTTTTTAATTGAATATATTCATTTATATTTCAAATGGTTTACCCATTTCCGGTTTCCTACCCTCCCAGAAAATCCACAACCCATCCTCCCATCCCCTGCCTCCAAGAAGATGCCCCTCCATTCAACCCACTCCCACCTACTCCCCCACCCCCCAGATTTCTCCATATTGGGGCATCTATCAAGCCTTCATAGGACCAAGAACCTCTCCTCTCACTGATGCATGACAAGGCATTCCTCTGCCACAATTGTGGCTGGAACCATGTGTACCCCTTGGTTGATGACTTAGTCCCTGGGGGCCCTGGGGGAGGGGATCCACTTGACTCACATAATCATTCTTCCCCAATGGGGCTGCAAACTCCTTCAACTCCTCCAATCCTCCTTTGGGGACCCTGTGCTCAATCCAATGGTCGACTGCTAGCATTTGCCTCAGAACTGTAAGGCTCTGGAAGGACCTCTCAGAAGACAGCCATAACAGGCTCCTTTCAGCAAGCACTTCTTGTCATTCATAATAGTGTTGTGACTGTTTATAGGATGACTCCCCAGGTAGAACAGTCTCTGGGTGGCCTTTCCTATAGTCTCTGCCCCACACTTTGTCTCCATAATTGCTCCTGTGAGTATTTTGTTCCTTTTCTCAGAAGAACTGAAGCACCCACACTTCACTTGGTCTTCCTTCTTGAGTTTCTTGTGTTCTGTGTGTTGAATCTTATTTATTCTGAGCTTTTGGGCTAATATCTACTTATCAGTGAGTACATAACATGTTTGTTCTTTTGTGTTCTAGTTCCATCCATTTGCCTAAGAATTTCATGAATTCATTGTTTTTAATTGCTGACTGTATTTCATTATGTAAATAAACCACATTTTCTGTATCCATTCCTCCATTGAGGGACATCTGGGTTCTTTCCATCTTCTGGCTATTATAAATAAAGCTGCTATGAACATAGTGGAGCATGTGTCTTTATTACATGGTGGAGTGAGCATCTTCTGGGTATATGCCCAGGAGTGTAGCTAGGTCCTTAGGTAGTACTATGTCTAATTTTCTGAGGAAGCGCCGAACTGATTTCCAGAAGGGTTGTACCAGCTTGCAATGGAGGAGTGTTCCTCTGTCTCCACATCCTCTCCAGGATCTTCTGTCCCTTAAGTTTTTGATCTTAGCCATTCTGACTGGTGTGAGGTGGTATCTCAGGGTGTTTTGATTTCATTTCCCTGATAACTAAGGATGCTGAACATTTCTTTAGGTACTTCACAGCCATTTGGGTTTTCTTAGTTGAGAATTGTCTGTTTAGCTCTGTACCCCATTTTTTAATAGGATTATTTGACTCTCTGGAGTCTAACTTCTTGAGTTCTTTGTAAACATTGGATATTAGCCTGCTATTGGATGTAGGATTGGTAAAGATCTTTTCCCAATCAGTTGCCATTTTGTCCTATTGACAGAGTCCTGTGCCTTACAGAAGCTTTGCAGTTTTATGGGTTCTTTCCAGCTTCTGGCTATTATAAATAGGGTTGCTATGAATATAGTGGAGCATGTGTCCTTATTGCATGCCAGTGAATCCTCTGGGTATATGCCCAGGAGTGGCATAACAGGGTCCTTCGGGAGTGTTACGTCCAGTTTTCTGAGGAACCACCAGACTGATTTCCAGAGTGGTTGTACCAGCTTGCAATCCCATCAGCAGTGGAGGGGTGTTCCTCTTTCTCCACATCCTCCCTAGCACCTGCTATCTCCTGAGTTTTTGATTTTAGCCATTCTGACTGGTGTGAGCTATCTTTTTTTCTACTGGATTTTTTTTTTAGCTCCTTTGTCAAATATCAAGTGACCATAGGTGTGTGGGTTCATTTCTGGGTCTTCAATTCTATTCTATTGATTTTCCTGCCTGTCTCTGTACCAATACCATACAGTTTTTATCACTATTGCTCTGTAGTAGAGTTTGAGGTCAGAGATGCTGATTCCTCCAGAAGTTCTTTTGTTGTGGAGAATAGTTTTCAATATCTTGGGTTTTTTGTTATTCCAAATGAATTTGCAGATTGCTCTTTCCAGTTCTATGGAGAATTGAGTTGGAATTTTTAGGTGGATTTCATTGAATCTGTAGGTTGCTTTTGTCAAGATGGCCATTTTTACTATGTTAATCCTGCCAATCTATGAGCATGGGAGACCTTTCCATCTTCTGAGATCTTCAGTTTCTTTCTTCAGAGGCTTGAAGTTCTTGTCATATAGATCTTTCACTTGCTTTGTTAAAGTCACTCCAAGGTATCATTGTATTTGTAAGAGTATTAATATGAAGGGTGTCATTTCCCTAATTTCTTTCTCAGCCTGTTTATCCTTTGAGTATAGGAAGCCTACTGATTTGTTTGAGTTAATTTTATATCCGGCAACATTGCTGAAGTTGTTTATCAGCTGTAGGAGTTCTCTGGTGGAGTTTTTTGGGTCGCTTAAGTATACCATCATATCATCTGCAAATAGTGATTTTTTGACTTCTTCCTTTCCAATTTGTATCCCTTTGACCTCCTTTTGTTGTCTAATTGTTCTATCTAGAACTTCAAGTACTATATTGCATAGATAGGAAGAGAATGGGCAGCCTTGTCTGGTCCCTGATTTTAGTGGGATTGCTTCAACTTTTTCTCCATTTAGTTTGATACTGGCTACTGGTTTGCTGTATATTTATTTTTATGTTTAGGTACGGGTTTTGAATTCCTGATCTCTCTAAGACTTTTTTTTTTTTGAAACAGGGTTTCTCTGTGTAGCCCTGGCTGTCCTCGAATTCGCTCTGTAGACCAGGCTGGCCTCCAACTCAGAAATCTGCCTGTCTCTGCCTCCTCCAAGACTTTTAACATGAAGAGATTCTGAATTTTGTCAAATGATTTTTCAGCATCTAATGAAATGATCATATGGGTTTTTTTGAGTTTGTTTATGTAGTGGATTATATTGATGGATTTCTGTATATTGAACCATCTCTGCATCCGTGGGATGAAACCTACTTGATTGTGGTGAATTATCATTTTGATGTATTCGTGAAATCATTTGGCAAGAATTTTATTGAGTATTTTTGCATCAATGTTCATAAGGGAAATTGGTATGAAGTTCTTTTTCTTTGTTTGATCTTTGTTTGGTTTAGGTATAAGCCTTATTGTGGCTTCATAGAATGAACTGGGCTATGTTCCCTGTGTTTCTATTTTGTGGAATAGTTTGAAGAGTATCAGTATTAGGTTTCCTTTGAAGAACTGATAGAATTTCCCACTAAACCCATCTGGTCCTGGGCTTTTTTTATTTGGAAGACTATTAATGCTGCTTTTATTTCCTCAGGACTTATGGGACTATTTAGATGGTTTAGCTGAACCTGTTATAACATTGGCACCTGATATGTGTCTAGAACATTGTCCATTTTGTCCAGATTTTCAAATTTTGTTGAGTATAATAAGCTCTTGTAGTAGGATCTGATGACTTTTTGAATTTCCACAGTTTCTGTTGTTATGTCTCCCTTTTCATTTCTGATTTTATTAATATGGATAGTTCTTCTGTGCCCTCTGGTTAGTCTGGCTAAGGGTTTATCTATCTTTTTGATTTTCTCAAAGAACCAGTTCCTGGTTTTGATTCTTTGTATAGTTCTTTTTGCTTCTTTTTGGTTGATTTTGGCCCTGAATTTGATTATTCCCTGCCTTCTACTCCTCTTGGGTACATTCGTGTCTTTTTGTTCTAGAGCTTTCAGGTGTATTGTCAAACTGCTAGTGTAAGCTCTCTCTATTTTCTTTTTGGAGGCATTTAGCCTATCAGATTTACTCTCAGCACTGTTTTCATTGTATCCCATAAGTTTTGGTATGATGTGTCTTCATTGTCATTAAATTCTAAAACGTCTTTAATTTCTTTTTTTTATTTCTTCCTTGACCAAATTATCATTGAGTAGAGCATTGTTCAACATCCATGTGTATGTGTATTTTCTGTTTTTTTTGTTTGTTTGTTTGTTTGAACTTAAGACCAGGCTTAGACCAGGGTGATATGATAGGATGCATGGAATTATTTCAATATTCCTATATATGTTGAGGCCTGTTTTGTGACCAGTTATATGGTTAATTTTTGAGAAGTTACAATGAGGTGCTGAGAAGAAGGTATATTCTTTTGCTTTAGAATAGAATGTTCTATAAATATCTGCTAGATCCATTTGGTTCATAACTGTTCATAATTTGGTTTCACTGTGTCTCTGTTTAGTTTGTTTCCATGATTTTTTAATTGCTGAGAGTGGGGTGTTGAATTTTCCCACTATTATTGTGTGGGGTGAAATGTGTCCTTTGGGCTTTAGTAAAGTTTCTTTTATGAATGTGGGTGCCCTTGCATTTGGAGCATAGATGTTCAGAATTGAGAGTTCATCTTGGTAGATTTTTCCTTTGACTAGTATGAAACATCCCTCCTTATCTTTTTTGACAACTTTTGGTTGAAAGTCGATTTTATCTGATACAAGAATGAGCACTCCAGCTTGTTTTTGGGGACCATTTACTTGGAATATTGTTTTCTGACCTTTGACTCTGAGGTAGTGACTGTCTTTGTCACTGAGGTGGGTTTCTTGTATGCAGCAAAATGTTGGGTCCTGTTTATGTATCCAGTCTCTTAGTCTATGTCTTTTTATTGGGGAACTGAGTCCCCAATTGATGTTAAGAAATATCAATGAAAAGTGATTGTTTCTTCCTGTTTTTTTTTTTTTTTTTTTGTTGTTGTTGTTAAAGGTGGAATTCTGTTTGTGTGGCTATCTTCTTTTGAGTTTGTTGGAAAGATTAGTTTATTGATTTTTCTAGACTGTAGTTTCCCTCCTTGTGTTGGTGTTCTTCACCCATTATCCTTTGTAGAGCTGGGTTTGTGTAAAGATAATTGTGTAAATTTGGTTTTGTCATGGAATGTCTTGTTTTCTCTGTCTATAGTAATTGAGAGTTTTGCTAGGTATAGTAGAGTATATTGAGAGTTTTTCTGGGTATCGTAGCCTGTGCTGACATTTATGTTCTCTTAGGGTCTGTATGAGATCTGCCCAGGATCTTCTAGCTTTCATAGCTTCTGGTGGTAAGTCTGGTGTAATTCTGATTGGTCTGCTTTTATATGTTACTTGACCTTTTTCCCTTACTGCTTTTAATATTCTTTCTTTGTTTAGTGCATTTGGTGTTTAGATTATTATGTGATGGGAGGCATTTCTGTTCTGGTCCAGTCTATTTGGAGTTCTGTAGGCTTCTTGTATGTTCACGGGCATCTCTTTCTTTAGATTAGGGAAGTTTAATTTCATTGAAGATATTTGCTGGCCCTTTAAGTTCTAAAACTTCACTCTCTTCTATTCCTATAATCCTTAGGTTTCGTCTTGTCATTGTGTCCTGGAATTTCTAGATGTTTTTGGTTACAAGCTTTTTGCATTTTGCATTTTCTTTCACTGTTGAGTCAATGCTTTCTATGATGTTGTCAGTGCCTGAGAGTCTTCTATCTCTTGTATTCTGTTGTTGATGCTTGCATCTATGACTCCTGATTTCTTTCCAAGGTTTTCTATCTCCAGAGATGTCTCTCTTTGTGATTTCTTTATTGTTTCTACTTCCATTTTTAGAACCTGGATGGTTTTATTCAGTTCCTTGTGTTTTCTTGTAATACTTTAAGTAATTTTTGTGTCTCTTCTTTAAGGGCTTCTACCTATTCTACCCATGATCTCCTGTATTTCCTAAGGGATTTTTGTGTTTCCTCTTTAAGGGCTTCTACCTGTTGACCCATGTTCTCCTGTATTTCTTTAAGGGAGTTGTTTATGTCCTTGAAGTCCTCTATCAGCATCATGAGATGTGATTTTTATTCAGATCTTGCTTTTCCAGTATGTTGGGGTATCCAGGACTTGCTGTTGTGGGAGAACTGGGTTCAGATGGTGCTAAGTTGCCTTGGTTTCTGTTGGTAATGTTCTTGCATTTGCCTTTTGCCATTGGTTATCTCTGGTGTTAGCCTTTCTAGCTGTCTCTGACTGTGGCTTATCTGCCTTGCAAGCCTTTCTGTCTGTTCTCCTGGGATTCCCCTTCTTTCTGTGTGCACAGGTATGTAGGCACTCCTGGGCGACCAGCTGTCTTGTGGTGGTATCTGTGTATGCAGCTCTGTGGCTCAGGATTAGCTCTTCACTCTCCGGCCTCTCCACAGTCCTGGGAGGTTAGCTGTATGCCACCTGGATATGGTGCACTGTGGCAGAGTATGATCCCCAGCTGGAGACAGGAACCAGAAGCCTTCTGCCTGGAGGTTCCTGATGGGTCCTCTGAGCAGCAGAAGTGGGCCTATCTTTGCTCTCAGGCCTCTCTGCACTCAGACTACTCTAAGTGCAGCAGGTTCTTGACTGATCTGAATGCAGTGGATTCTCTAGGATGGATCAGGAGACGGTGTCATTGCTATAGCATCCCCACCAAGAGTCTGCTGCAGCAGAAAGGGCAGACAGTGGGAGGGGAGGAAGGAATGGAAGGGGAGTGGTATTCGGGAGGGTGGGGGTTTTTCAGCTCTGATATATTCAATGACTTTCTTTCAAATGAAAATCCTAAATACAACATTGTGGAACATATCTGTAATCCCAACATTTGGGAAGCTGAGGTAGGAGGATTTTGAGTTGCCATGTGGGTGCTGGGAATCGAACCTGAGTATTCTGGAAGAGCAGTCAGTCCTCTTAATCACTGAACCACCTGTCCAGGCACTGGAATACACTAAAATATACTCTCTATGGTTGTTTTTGACTTCTTTTAATAAGAAACTATTAGTTTTCAAAGCTACTGTTAGCAGAGATCAGTCTTTTCTTTCCTTTAACGTTAGGAGATAGAGATAAACATTTTTCCAAATAGCTCATTAAAGGTCAGCTAGAAATACTGAGCAAAGGTGATGCTGCATTGACGTATTCTTAGACAAACTTGGCTTTCCTCAAACTTAGAAGCACATATAATTTTAGGGATAAAGATAGAAAGCAGAATTGTACAGGAGAAACTTAGTTTTAAGTCCAGCCTGTTGGATAGATCAGCACTTATAAGTTGGGAAGGTAGCTAAGACTCAGGCTTTGGTTCGCCAATTGCAGAGACCCAATTTAATTAGGAGAAATGTAGCCCAGCTTATCGATAGCTAGGGGGTCACAGATTGCCCTAGCTGTTCACAGAAGAGCTTATCTCTCCTAGGGTAGCTGAGGGAACAGATTGCAGGAAGATTAGTTGAAGAATGAGTCTCAGCAACAGACCCTGATAGAACAGATCTCCACTGCCCCAGTAACTCTGAGGCTCTCATTTTAGGATAAGAAAGGAGTTTGCAGGGATTCTCCTTGCAAAGCTATGAGTTGTGCTTGGAAGAGGGAGTTAGCATGCGTGGCATGCATGTGTGTAAGAATGGAGCCGTGTAAAAAGGACCTAAAAGAAGGTACAGAAAAGATTGTTTTACAAGAAAGGCAGGTGCACGCCAGAGGCAAGGATATTATATGATAAGCAGGGATGACCTGCATGCACTCGAAATCTATAATCTCAGATAAGAAAGGTGCTTCTGGAATCAAGTCCAAAAGGTCAGAGATAGCCCTTAGGAGACCAAGATTCTTAAGATAAATGTGAACAAAACGGGCAGAAAATGTGGCTATGTGTGTCTGTCAGTGGAATACTGATCGGCATACTTCCACACTACTTGCAGAAGTGGTCTTCAGGGAACTGCGGACACTGAATGTACAATTGGTTGGGAATAATTCAGACCTGGAGCACCCTCTAAGGACAGTTTTAGAATCTCAATTTTTCCTGCCCTTTCTGTTCACTTAAAGTATATTATTCATTGGGCAGTCCTTGTTCCTCTGGCTTCTCCCTGACTGTGAAGGTATGTGGTTATAATCTTGAATTTGATATCTGTCCCCGCTTCCAATCCATGTGGTATTACTAAGAACAGAATTAATGATTCTTACCAACTTCTGCTTGAATATAATGCTTAATACTTTTTTGTGAACCAGAGGAGAAAATGATGCCTTCAGTGCGTCTTCAGTGGACTGCCAGACATGTCCGAGATCCCTCTGTTCTCACTGCTGCAGCTTGATCAAAGGAATTTCCCAAGACAAGTCATGTAAGGCACCAGGCTGTTGGAGGAAAAAAAATGTCTAGGTTACTTGTACTGGGTCTGGCCTCTACAACAGTGCTTGTTTTTGTTTTGAGTCTTTCATTATTTTAGGGCAGCCTTACTTCACGGAAAAATTGAAATGGAAAGGAAGTTGTAGACAAATTTTAGATAGCCTGCAGTCCACAAGAGATCTATATCTGTCCCCATGGTCTCTTACCAGGGAGGTTCCTTTGCTAGAATTAGGCATTGGTATGTTTTTACATCAGTTCCAGGACATTAATAAAGACACACTTGCATGGTTGTAGTTTTATGTTTTATATTAAAATTGGTTACTTATACATTAGATGAATGCACGATTTACTTTGAGCATTTATTTTTAGCCTCCTCATCTTCTCCTTCTCTTCCTCTTCTTTCAAAAGAGTTAAAACACAGACATATGTACAAAGCTAGACACAGTTAGTGTGTAGTTTCTGTGGCTCGGAGTTTAGGTATGACTTCACTCATTATCTCCCCAAGGCTTAAGCAGTTTGTGGTGTCCTTTGAGACTTGGCTGTGACAGGTTTGCTTTTAAGCTCATGTTATTGTTCGCATTCCTAAGGCTTTGTGGCCCCGGAGTCTCACATCCTGCTGACCATTGCTTAGAGGCTGCTTCAAGTTCTTGCCATTCTAGTCTTCTCAATATGACTTCTCATTTTCCTGAAGCCGGGGAAAAAAGAAAGTTCTCTACAAGAGCATTATTCCATTTTTACTTCATGTCAGCATGCACTTAAATTACATATGCTTCTCGACCTGACATATTTGGAAAGGCAGAAACAAGTTACAGTGTATAGACACAAGACAGGGAGAATGCCTAGGTACCTACATACTAGGAAGCAGGAACCCTGAGGTCTTAGAGGAAACCCCCAGACTTAATATCTAAAATCCTTTCAATGGCAATAGTTTCAATGATAAAACCAAGCAGAAGCTTTTTATTTATTCATTCAAAAAACATTTCACATAACTGGCCTTGTTTGACTAATGAAACACAGTATGTTCTGTCAGATGCATAGAGAGAAGCCTAGGGAAGAGTCCCTGATCTTCTTGGGTCGATTGTCATCATTTAATCTAAGAGATTTCTACAGGGATAGCTTGGTACACTGTAAATGGAAAAATAGTGTTTATTAAAAAAATCATCAAAGATTGGTGGATCAAGTAAGGTCCGCCTAATTTGCCTTTTTTTCCCACAGAAAAGATGTTCAGGATAATATGGAAGCTCAGAATATCTGGACCAAAAGCTTCAAAAGAAGTTCTGTCCTTTGAAAGCAGAACTGGATTGGAATCTACTATATGTGAACTCATTAAGTGCTGATACAAGAAGCATGTTCAAAAGGTACCCATCCATCCTCCTAAATCAATGAATTATTTTATACACTGAGCTTAGAGTATTTAAAAACATAAATAATCCTGGGGGCGGGGGAATACATTAAATAACCATTGACCTTTAGGTGTGCAAGCCATTAAGAAACATGTGGTTGCGTTTATAATGTATCGCATAGCAAAATTCATACAATACAGAAATTTATGGCTCAGCGTGTTTTTCATGCTATCAGCAGAAATAAAGATGTGATATGCATTTCTTTTCTTAATAAGTCAGGCAAAGATGATTTGTATAAAACAAAAGAAGAAAAATAAAGAAAATAATCAGGAGCAGAAATGAAATTAGAGAGCAATAAGCAGAGGATGTGCAAAACTAGTAACCATTTTTTTTTTTTTACATTTGGTACTTTTTGTTCTTCTCATTTTAATTTATTTACATTTCAAGTGTAATACCTTCCCTGGTTTTCCCCCTCTCTTGGAAACCCCCCTCCTATCCCCCATCCTCCTGCTTCTATGAGAGTGTTACTCCACCCACCCACCTACTCCCACTTCCCTGCCCTCGATTCCCCTACACTGGAGCATCTATCAAACCTTCACAGGACCAAGGACACTACCGGCATGGAGAGATACTTAGCAAGACGAGAGAACAAAAGTATGCAGGAAGAAAGGGCTATAGCTACAAATAAAGTGGTATTCCTGAGTCGCAGAAAAGCACCAGAGAACTTAGAGAAAATTTATTTTGAAAAGTAATATAACCTTAATGCCAAAACAAAGAATAATAAACAGGAGCGTTATTGATCATTCTTTAATAAGATATATCAAATCTAATAAATCAGCAACAGTGAAGACATAGTGGTATATTACATTAAAACCAAGAGAGATCTGGAACAATAAGGTAATGTAAGTTTGGTTGACACTGGAAATGCTTTGATGAAGTTTCCTGCACATTCATAAGAGAGGCTGAAACCTGTATGACCGTTAAAGTGAATGCAAGGGAAACACTGGTTAAAATTATGTATTTGATTACAATGTAGAAAACAGGAAAATATTTCATAAAATTAATTATCTAAGTAGATGTGCATATAACATATTTTTGATAATATAGTTTTTGAAGAGTTGAGCCATTTTTTTAAAAAAAAATTTAGCCAAACTTGGCACCTAGGCGAAAAACCAAAAATAAAACAAAAACTAATCAATCAACCAACCAACCAACCAACCATCCAACCAACCATCCAACCAACCCCAGGAGTTAAGACCAAATAGCTAGAAAGAACTCCAGGGAGACTGACATTTTGCAAGTGTGTTTTTATCTTTAGAAGGCAATTGATTGGGGGATGGGTACTTACTACCTTGTAAAGCCAACATTTAAGTTTAACTTTGGAGAATCCAAGCTGTTTCTTCTTCTTCTTCTTCTTCTTCTTCTTCTTCTTCTTCTTCTTCTTCTTCTTCTTCTTCTTCTTCTTCTTCTTCTTCTCCTTCTCCTTCTCCTTCTCCTTCTCCTTCTCCTTCTCCTTCTCCTTCTCCTTCTCCTTCTCCTTCTCCTTCTCCTTCTCCTTCTCCTTCTCCTTCTCCTTCTCCTTCTCCTTCTCCTTCTCCTTCTCCTTCTCCTTCTCCTTCTCCTTCTCCTTCTCCTTCTCCTTCTCCTTCTCCTTCTCCTTCTCCTCCTTCTCCTTCTCCTTCTCCTTCTCCTTCTCCTTCTCCTTCCTTCTCCTTCTCCTTCTCCTTCTCCTTCCTTCTCCTCCTTCTCCTTCTTTCTCCTTCTCCTTCTCCTCCTCCTCCTCCTTCTCCTCCTCCTCCTCCTCCTTTCTTCATTTTCATTTTTTGAGACATGATTTCTCTGTGTGGCCCTGGCTGTCCTGGAACTCACCCTATAGATCAGGCTATAGAGATCAGAACTCAGAGGTCTATCTGCCTCTGCCTCTGGAGTGCTGGGATTAAAGGTGTGTGCTGCTACTAACTGGCCAAGATCCTTGCAAGTATGATTCTGTGTAGCCCATCCCAGAGGGATGAGGAGTAGCATATATGTAAAGAACAATACATATTTTCAGGGTTCTTACTTATAGAAGGTCTTTTAGATAGATGACACCTAGCTCTTTTTGTCATAGTTAAATATCATTCCTATGTATTATCAAGAAATGGTATCTTATAGTTAGAAAGCATGAACTATATGTGCATAAACATGATTGTGGATGAATCAAAATGTCTAATGTTTTTGAGAAAACGAGTAGGATTAGATATGTAGTGTAATGCTATTTGAATAAATTCAATGGACTTAGGGTGGAAAAAAATAGAATGGTATATTAGCACTGTGAGGATGAAAGGAATAAAAGCATAAAAATGAGGATATTCTATGATAACTGAAAATCTTATTATACAACACTATTTTAGAATATAATTGGAAATGCCAGTTTTTGAAATACCAGAGTGATATTTTTAAGCTTAAAAGGAGAAGCAGAACTCTTGTAAAAACCTATTGTCTACAAGAACTTTCAGAGCCTGTGCTCTTACTTTAGAAAGGATTTTAGTTATTTGTATAACCTCCCTGACCATATAAAAGCAGCCAGAATTTCAAAGCTCTCAGATGTTCTGAATTAGGGAAACAGAAGAATCACATCCAGAGATGGAGAAAGGACATATAAACAGGAGGATATACAAGGTTTGCACATTAGCTTAAATGAGAAAGAGAGAGAGAGAGAGAGAGAGAGAGAGAGAGAGAGAGAGAGAGAGAGAGAGAGAGAGAGAGAGAATATTTTAGGTCCAAGGTACAAAGAGCAAACAGAATGGAGAACTATTTACAAATTGCTATTAAATGATAACTGGTGGGGCAAGGAAAGTACAGACAATGGTGCTCAGATCATGAAAGAAATACATTTGGGATGAAGGTGGTCCCAAGCAGGAATATGGACCAGGCTAGATTATGAAGGAGACAATGGTATCAACAACTGAAGGGCATTAAAAGTTCTGTAAGGGGCAAATGGTGGTAATGGAGGAAGAAATATATACATGTAACTTATTAAAATAAGTGACATATTTGTAAACTGAAGGTGCAGCCAGTTTGAGTGAGATTTCCTTCCCTTCCACTTGAATTTTGGCTTAGGAACCTCCCAAATTACTGGAAAATCCGAATGAATGAATTATTGTGAAATAAACTATTCTTTTTTTTTTTTTTTTTTTACTGTGTAGCTTTTTTTTTTTTTTTTTTTAATGAAACTAGATCGCTGCTTACAAAAACCTGCAAGAGCCCTCCTGCCCCTCCCCTTCACAGTTCCCTTGGCTTGCCTCCCTGTCTCAGAAGAGCTGAGACAGAGCGGGCACGGAATAAACTATTCTTAAACTTTCTTTGGACTTGAACTTTGTGACCTCCCCCAGCCCACTGTTCTCAACGAATAGCAGCCAGCAACCTGACCCGCCCGCCTCCTGAAGAACAAGAAGAACCAGTTTCCAGCCCTCAGGGGAGGGGCTTGGCCTGCCTTTGTATCTGGGGAGATGGATTAAAGATGGAGAGTTGAACCAGAAGCCATGCTTTTGTCTCTCTCCACGTGTTTTCTCTTGCCACCCGTTCCTATACCCATCTCTCCTTCCAGAGAACCCGCTGTTAGAATGTCTGAGCTGGACTCTACAAACTTGATCCCAGGCTGTCTCTGTGGCCTGTTGAGTCCAGCTCCAGCAAAACTTCTGTAAATCAGTATTGTGGAGTGAATAGGAAATTTCCCCACTTAGAATCATATGTTTGAACACTTGGCTTCCAAACAGGGGTACAGTTTTGGAACCTTTCAGAAGGAGAACCTGACTTGAAGAATTACGTCACTGGAGGCAGGTCTAAGAGATTTCATAGTCTACTCTTGCTTCTTACCTGTTCTCTGATCTTGGCTTGTGGACACACCGTAACCAATTGCCTCATTCTCATTCTGCCATGGTTTCCCTACTATTATGTGCTGTGTCTTTCCAACCATAGGTCAAAATACATCTTTACTCCATTATGTTGATTTTGCCTGGCATTTGTTTACAGCAACAAGAAAAGCAATGGAAACAGATAGATCACTAATCTCCATTGTTGACCTCTGCTCATCCTGGCCTGCCTTCATCAAGGTGAATCCATTTCAGTACTGGATGGCTTCTCTTAGTAACTTAATTTTGTGATGCTTTAGATCCTGATCATTGTCTACAAGTATCAGCTGCATCTGCCACCCCAATTATGAGAGTCTTACATCCATTTTGGTAGTCTAAGCAAAAAGTTTGCCATTGAGCAATGCAAGAACATGTTTCTCAAAAAACCTTCAATGATAGTCATCAACAGAGGTGAAGGTAGGAAGACTTGGAAGGTAAGAGTAAGGTGGTCCATTTATTGTAAGCAAGAGAGCTAAACAAACTCCCAGGAACTGCTTCCCTCTTGTAGAGTTCCTGCAGGATGTGTAAGCTACAACACTAGGGAAACGTGAACCACATCGAACTGAATTCCATCTGAACCGGGAAGAAGACTTGCAGGCATGATGGTTAGTTCTGGGCCATATGCTGCCACTCTCCGGGAGCCTGGGGATTTTGTCTTCATGTTTGAGATGATAGCGACCACTTCAGAGGCAGCCTTCAGGGGCACTTAGGAAGAAGCCCTGCCACTTCAGCGCTCTCCAGACTGTGCGCTCAGCTCAAGTTTTCCTGGAGTGCTGTGGCATGCTGGGAGAGATTCTGAAAACAAAATGGTGATCGTGAGGTTTGTGTCTCTCACTTTCCTCTCTGCGTCAGTGTTTTGCCTCCCTGAGAATCCTGTTTTCATGTAGCAGAGAAGAGAAGGACTTTGGCTTTTCAAGAAGGCTCCCCTCTCTCTGGCAAAATGTTCCTGCCTACTGCTTTTCTTCTGAAGGTGAAGAGGAAGGTAAACACTTCTGCCTACTGAGCCCGGTTTGTGTGATTGATGTCGGGGACTTTTAATTTCCAGGACAAATGATGCATTAGTGGAACTGCGCACACAGGAAGCCCCAGTGCCAGAGAGTTAAGGGCCCATGCTGTACTCAGCGAACGGCCTACTCATCTCAATTGTAGGCAATTAACAGTGATTATCAAGTGCGTGCGTGGTGGGCGACACAATGAGATTCTTCCCACTGATGAGACAAATGCACAAACATCTCAGAGGAGGTATAGCCTTGAAAAAGCAAAAGCAGATCACAGTCCCTATGCCGGAATGTTTCAGGAAGGGACGACTTTTGTGAATGTTTTCATTTCTTTTAAGCCTCCCAGCAACTCTCAGACAATGTGGTAATGTGTGGGGAGTACTGGACGTATTTAAAGTTAGACATTCTTATGCATCTCGAGTTGGAGAAATTAGAACAAAAAGAAAAGATCTCTATAAAATTGCGCAGCCTTGGGGAGCAAAGCAACTTCTTGTTTATTTCAGTATTTCTTTCGGACATAGAACAGCTCTTAAATGTTGCTTAATGTGAATTGAAATCAGACCTAATTTTCTCAGCTGCTTATAACGGTGTGAACCCCTTTTTGTTTCTGCCATTATTTTATTTTTATTTACTAATTTTTTTTTTTGCTTGGTTTAATTTTGCCACCTTCCTATTCCCTTTAGCAAAATCTTCATGGCTCTGAGATGTGCCTTTTGTTTTTGCTATATAGGAGAGATACTAGGAATCAATTATAAAGTTTTATTTCTCCAATAACTTTTATTATAATTTCATAGAAATCTTTCAGCTAAAATATTTGTTCTCCAAGGCATGATAATGAACAGCTGATATCCATTTCAAAGAACTCCCTACTACAAACAGTAGACAATCAGGGGTATTTATTCTGTAATCTAGCAAGAAAATAATCAAATGGACCATTAATTAACGTGTTCTTCAGCCACCCCACATATTAAATCACATCATGCAACTTTCATTTCCTTCGGAGTTTTTATTGATTTTTTATATGACTTGCACTTTTAGCTGCATGAACTATTCCATGTATTTAGAGACATTACCTAAGTCAGAGAAGGTCTCAGAGAACTTGTTTAAATGTAAGCTCTTGTCTTTCACCAGAGGTTCTCATCTCTTAAGTAGCCAAGGGTTTCTTCTTCTTCCTCTAACATTCCCACTCTCTATGTAGTGCTAGACATGTAGTGGACCTGAAAGAATAAACCAGTTGCTCAATTGGGAAATAGAATGACTTCTGCTTCATTCGAATTCTAAATAATAACAATTACATTGTTATTTTTTTCTAGATATTAGTGTGCAATACCTCGAAGTTATTCAGTTCCATATCTAATTTCATAGTAGAAAATAATAAATTGTTCCACCAAATCCTTTGATGCTCATGTATCCAGGAGGACGTTTTTGTTGTTTAAAGATACTTTTCTTCACTGTAGTATTTGAATAGGTGATGATATGATATAAAACCTGCAGCTAAACACCGTATCTCATTATCAAGGACCAATGTGAGAAAAAGACCTTAACTCAATGCCTAATGGTAACTCAAATCTTTTAATTCATTAGTTAATCCTTATCCTCAGAGAAGGGAAAGACTGGCTGGGTAGCTACCCGCTGTGGGACAGATATCCAGTCCTCATAGGTATAAATGTATCCTCTCCCACAGGAGGCCCAGTCAGGTAGCTCAGTTAAGGGAAGGGGATCCAATGGCAGCCAGCCAGTTCAGGTAAATTTGCCCTGCATGGTGAAACACAATCTTGCCTTTGTTTAAATTTTCACCTAGTCATCATCTAACTGGAAATCTAATTCTAGCTACTGGGTAGAAGCAATACACACTTTATCTATTTGGGGAATGTTTTTCTTACTGGAAATGCGTGACCTTAGCATTGCACTGCATCCATTAGTCAGTTTTATAGATATCAAATCATTTTTGGCCAAAGTGCTTTTGTGTTTGCACAAAACTGAGGAATATACATAGCAGTACACATTATTTATGATTCTTTCTCTAAATAATCTACTACACACTACCTCCTAATAATCATACCTAGCGCCATTTAGGGAAATAGATTCATGCCTAAGTTATGTCAAAGTCTAGGTTTGCCCCAACTTTCACAAAGCTCTGATTTTGAATATTTTGACACTATATTAATGAGAATTAATTGTGCATTGTCTTTGAAGTTCTTTTGACCTTTTCTTATGAATTAATCACATTAGCCCTCAGCTCTTCTGACAGCTTTTTATAGAAGTCTGTGAATTCCGGGTAATGAGATGCTAGAGATTGAACAAAGACTGTCCTGGGCTCCTCTTGTTATGGACAGTTAGCGTGCCCATCATTATCACCTTAATAACGCTTAACTACAAGTAGACCAGGGATTTCCTTTTATGTGCTTTAGGGATGCCTGGTTAATTGGTGGACTTGATGTGATGGTCAGTGATAATGAACTCCCCTTCTCGCTTCTTCCCCAACAGAGTTCATGAAGTGATGATTAAACTAATAAATATTTCATCCTCATCAGAGATCTGCATTTTTATTCTCACCAGTATACTTTGCTTTCAGATAAGCTTTATAGACCATAGCATTTTAGGTACACTTAAATGATGACTAATTTTACCTTTTTGACTCTCTGTTTGATGCATACCCATCAAAAGCAGTTGGTTATTTTTGTAGCAGACACACTTTTACTTTGGCTCACAGCTCAGTAGGCTTAGCCCACTTGGCAGGAGCAGTGGGGCTGGTTCTTGTCCGGGAAGGAGTATGCAGCAGCTGATCTTATAAACTCAGACAGCCAGCAAAGTGATGGGGTCTGAGGTGGGCTTGGGCTATGTCAGCTGTATATGTCTTAGCTTCTACAACCTCCTGTTATGTAACCACCATATGGGGAATCAAGGACATTGCCCATGCAAACCACAGCTGGCCCTCCCTCATGGAATCATTGCCATATCATAATGCAAAGTGACATGACTCCAAAAGTCCCATACTTTTAACAGTCCCCATATTGTTCAAAAGTCCAAATTTTAGTCTAAGACTTAAGGGAAAACTGTGAGCCTTTGTAAAATCAAATGCCTAAGTTCGTACTTGCAGTGTACAATAATAGAGTATATAAAAATACATAAAATAGCACAATAGAAAGGAGAAGTTAAGATCAAGTTTCAGAACATGTTCCAGGACTCATGAAGATACCTACAGCAATGTGTTTCCCAAGCCGGGCATCTTATTCGGTGCCTGAAGCTTTCTTTGGTTGGTGAGCCATTTTCTTTGACTCTCCATTCAAAATGTAGGCTCCCCTTGAAACATTTGTCCCTCAGAGTCTCTCTTCAGGGTCTTTTCTTCTTGCTACATATTATCTAGCTTCTTGACTCTTTGTCTAGAATCTTAATTTAAACCTCCATGTCCTTATAAGTTTTACAATCTGCATTTTAGCAAAACCAACAGCATAAATATGATGCCAAGTTTTATTGTTATCTGAATAGATAGCCTAGGGCCCCCCTCCCCCCTTCCGACAGATGCAATGGTCCTGCAATCGTCTGGGCATCTGGGTTTTGAAAAAGCATTTCCTCATGTGGTACTACTGTTCAAGCAGGGCCTTTGGTGTGTCATTTCTGTCCACTCACCCTTTTTTTGTTCAGCCTCTTTTAAATGAAATTCTTCAAATGAGTTTGCATTTTTTTAAACAAAGCCTATTGTCCTGTTTCAGAGTGCTCTAACTGCCTTTCATTGCACTAATCTCTAACAAAAACAGCTCCTTTGTCTGCACCTGCCTTAGCATAAACTTGCTTTTTACTTTGCCAAACTGTATATTTCCCACAAGTTTTTGCTTCACTTGTTGATTTGAATTCTCACTACGAAACTCAATAAACGCAGGAAGCAGTAACCATCCATAGGCCATGTTATATGGATTTTAATTTTCCTCCACCAAGTGAAGTAGCACATTCCATTCAAATTTAGCCTCATTCAAAATCTGAGGACAAAGGAAGAGTATATACAGCAGGATTCTTGGCCTGAGTGTAGCATCAGTAGCACACCCTTTGTTCTCCTCTGAAACGTAACAACACACTTCACTATCCATATTTCTATTGACAGTGAGGTGTTCTGGAAAGCCCAATTAAACTAGGACTACAGTATTCTAGGGCTTCTCAAGCCACAGCTTCAAGATCGTCCATAATCCTTCTGCAAATCAGTTTTAAAGACATGTAAACCACAGGGTCAGGTATATCACAGGAACAAACCCATTTCTTGGTTTTGAAAAAACATTTTTCCTTTTAGTTATTTGTTTTCTCATCACCAAGACCAAATAATTTATAGAAGCAACATAAGGGAGGGAGGATTTATTTTGTCTCACCGTTCTGAGGATAAACATCCATCATGGCTGAAAAGAGAAAAGACAAGAAGATGGGGCTGGCTCCTGTTGCTGGATGTGGTAGAAGCTTAAGGAGTTTGTTCATATTATGGCAACAGACAGTAGACATGTTTTAATTTTTAAGAGTGGGATTAGTTGGTTTGTGATAATCATAAACAAATGTGTGACCTTTTCTAATGTGGCTATACCACTACCCATTCTTTTAAGCAACATGTAAATGTTCTAGTTGCACTAATCTGCAGTAAACAAACCTGGGGATTATAGAATGCAGAGGTGAATGGCAATTCCATATGCTCTTTAATTTCAATCTATTACAGAAGTAAAGGTGTGTACCCTCATTAAAAGAAGGGGTGCTTTACATGTTTTAATTTTATATTTTGATTGAAGAGTTATTGCTGTGAAAAGACTTAAGCTTCAAAGCAGTGTAGGTTCAGAGATAAATGGGGAAGTCCAGGGATTTTTAAGATCTTTCCCACCCTCACACAAGAAGAGTCTATTTGTCATCATTTCATACCTGAGTGGTACATTTGTGCCAACTGATAGACTACCTCATATAGTCACCATACATCCAAAGTTTACATTAAAGTTAATTCTTGGTAATATATCTTGAAAGCCATTGCTGCAGCTAAGGCCAT